>NW_026111405.1:0-310000 GCF_024679095.1 Eriocheir sinensis | reverse complement strand
TATATGTATTTTGCATATCTATTTCAATACAAATTTACCTTATTGTATGTGTTTTTTGTATATATATTTTAATACAAATTAAATTTTTTGATGTGTATTTTGGTATATATATTTTTTTAATAAAAAAAATGCGTTATTTTATGGGTATTTTGCCTCTTTATTTTCATACAAATTTACATTATTTTATTAATATTCTGTGTATTTATTTTGATACGATTTTACATTATTCTATTTGTGTTTTGTACATATTTTTTTATACAAATTTACGTTATTTTAAGTGTATTTGTTTATGTATTTTCATTCAAATTTACATTATTTTATGTGTATTTTGTGTATGTATTTCAATACATATTTATCTAATTTTATGTGTATTTTGTATATTTATTTTCATATAAATTTAAAATATTTTTGTGTATTTTTGTATAAAGTTTGATACAAATTTAGGTTATTTTATGTGTATTTTGTATATCTATTTTCATACAAATACACATTCTTTTATTGATATTTTGTTTATTTATTTTGACGCGAATTTACATTATTTAATATGTATTTTGTATATATATTTTTATACGTATTTACATAATTTCATGTGTATTTTGTATAGTTTTAAACAAATTTATATTATTTCATGTATATTCGTATATATATATATATATATATATATATATATATATATATATATATATATATATATATATATATATATATATATATATATATATATATTTATACAAATGCACATTCTTTTATTGGTATTTTGTTTATTTATTTTGATACTAATTTACATTATTTTATGTGTATTTTGTATACTTTTTTTATACGTATTTACTTAATTTTATGTGAATTTTGTATATATATTTTTATAGAAATCTACCTTATTTCATGTGTATTCGTATATATATTTTGAAACAAATTTACATTGTTTTATATGTATTTTGCATATCTATTTTTGTGTATTCTGTATTAATTTTTGTTATACATAGAATAATGTAAAATCGTATCAAAATAAGTACACAGAATATCAATAAAATAATTTAAATTTGTATGAAAATAAAGATGCAAAATACCCATAAGATAAAGCATATTTTTTTCTAAAAATACATATACAAAAATACACATAGAATAATTAAATATGTATTAAAATTAATATACAAAATGCACACATACAATAAGGTAAATTTGTATTGAAAAAAACGCATAATACAAATAAAACAGTGTAAATTTGTTTCAAAATATATATACGAATACACATAAAATAACGTAGATTTCTATAGAAATATATATACAAAATACACATGAAATTATGTAAATACGTATAAAAATATATATATAAAATACATATTAAGTAGTAATGTAAATTCGTCTCAAAATAAATAAACAAAATATAACGAAAAGAATTTGTATTTGTATGTATAATATATATGCAAGATACACATTAAATAATGTAAATATGTATAAAAAATATATATATACAAAAAACAAATAGAATAATGTAAAATCGTATCAAAATAAATACACCGAGTATTAATAAAATAATGTAAATTTGTATGAAAATAAAGATGCAAAATTCCCATCAAATAGCGCAATTCTTATTAAAATATATATACCAAAATACACATAAAATATTTAAATTTGTATTGAAATAAATATACAAAATGCACATACAATAAGGTAAACTTCTATTGAAAGAGATATGCAAAAATACATATAAAACAATGTAAATTTGTTTCAAAATATATATACGAATACACATAAAATAACGTAGATTTCTAAAAAAAAATATATATACAAAATACACATAAAATTAGGTAAATACGTATAAAAATATATATATAAAATACATATTAAGTAGTAATGTAAATTCGTCTCAAAATAAATAAACAAAATATAACGAAAAGAATTTGTATTTGTATGTATAATATATATGCAAGATACACATTAAATAATGTAAATATGTATAAAAAAAAATATATATACAAAAAACAAATAGAATAATGTAAAATCGTATCAAAATAAATACACCGAGTATTAATAAAATAATGTAAATTTGTATGAAAATAAAGATGCAAAATTCCCATCAAATAGCGCAATTCTTATTAAAATATATATACCAAAATACACATAAAATATTTAAATTTGTATTGAAATAAATATACAAAATGCACATACAATAAGGTAAACTTCTATTGAAAGAGATATGCAAAAATACATATAAAACAATGTAAATTTGTTTCAAAATATATATACGAATACACATAAAATAACGTAGATTTCTAAAAAAAAATATATATACAAAATACACATAAAATTAGGTAAATACGTATAAAAAATGTAAACAAAATACACATAAAATAATATAAATTCGAAACAAAATAAATAAACAAAATACCAATAAAAGAATGTGTATTTGTATAAATATAAATGTACAAAATACACATACAAAATAAACATAAAATAAGGTAAATTTGTAATGAAATATATGTACAAAATACACATAAATTAATGTAAATTTATATGAAAATATATATACAAATACACATAAAATACCATGAATTTGTATAAAATTATATATTCAAAATAAATATTAAATAATGTAAATTCGTATCAATATAAATCAACAAAATACCAATAAAATAATATATATTTGAATGAAAATAGATTTACAAAATACACATAACATAACTAAAATTTGTATTGAAATATATACAAAAATACATAAAAATAATTTGTGTTTGTATGAAAATAGATATTCAAAATACACATAAAACTAGGTAAATTTCTTTTGAAATATATATACAAAATACCCATAAAATATTGTAAATTTGTGTCAAAATATATAAACAAATACACATAAAATAACGAAAATTTGTATGAAAAATATATACAAAATACACATAGAATAATGTCAAATCGTATCAAAATGAATGAGCAGAATATCAATAAAATAACGTAGATTTGTATGAAAATAAAGATGCAAAATACCAATAAAATAAAGCATATTTTTATAAAAATACATATACAAAAATACACATAGAATAATTAAATTTGTATTAAAATTAATATACAAAATGCATATACAATAAAGTAAATTTGTATTGAAAAAATATCCAAAATACACATAAAAGTGTAAATTTGTTTAAAAATCTATATACGAATACACATAATATAACGTAGATTTCTATAGAAATATATATACAAAATACACATGAAATGATGTAAATACGTATAAAAATATATATACAAAATACACATTAAATAATTTAAATTCTCGTCAAAATAAATAAACAAAATATCAATAAAAGAATGTGTATTTGTATGAAAATAGATATACAAAATACTCATAAAATAACCTGTTTGTATAAAACTATATACAAAAATACACAAAAATAATATAAGTTTGTATGAAAATAAATATACAAAATACACATAAAATTAGGTAAATTTGTATTGAAATACATATACAAAATACACATAAAATAATGGAAGTTTGAATGAAAATATATAAACATATACACTTAAAATAACGTAAATTTGTATCAAATATATATACAAATACTAATTAAATAATGTAAATATGTATAAAAAAATAAATCCAAACACAAATAGAATAATGTAAAATCGTATCAAAATAAATACACAGAATGTTAATAAAATAATGTAAATTTGTATGAAAATAAAGATGCAAAATAGCCATAAAATAACGCATTTTTTATAAAAATATATATATACCAAAATACACATAAAATATTAAAATTTGTATTAAAATAAATATAAAAAACGCACATACTGTAAGGTAAATTTGTATTGAAATAGATATGCAAAATACATATAAAACAATGTAAATTTGTTTCAAAACATATATACGAATACACATAAAATAACGTTGATTTCTAAAAAAAAAATATATACAAAATACACATAAAATGAAGTAAATACGTATAAAAAAATTAATACAAAATACACATAAAAATCGTATCAAAATAAATAAACAAAATACCAGTAAAAGAAAGTGTATTTGTATAAATATAAATATACAAAATACACATAAAATATCGTAAATTTGTATAAAACTATATACAAAAATACACAGAGGTTATTAAATTTGTATGAAAATATATATACAAAATACAGCTAAAATAAGCTAAATTTGAATTGAAATGTACATACAAAATACATAAAATAATGTAAATCTGTATCAAAATATTTATACAAATACATATAATAACGTAGATTTGTTTAAAAATATATAAACAAAATACACATTAAGTAATGTAAATACATATAAAAAAATATGTACAAAATACACATATAATCATGTAATTCGTATCAAAATAAATAAACAAAATAGCAATAAAATAATGTAAATTTGTATGAGAAAACATATACAAATAACGCAAATTTCTATAAAAATATATGTACAATAATGCACATAAAATAAAGTAAATTTGCATAAAAATATATATACAAAACACACTAAATAATGTAAATGCGTACATAAAATAACCTAAATATGTATAAAACTATATACAAAAATACGCAAAAATAATTTAAATCTGTTTGAAAAGAAATATACAAAATACACATAAAATTAGGTAAATTTGTATTGAAATACATATAAAAAATACACATCAAATAATGTAAATTTGAATGAAAATATATAAACAAATACACTTGAAATAACGTAAATTTGTATAAAATATATATGCAAGATACACATTATATAATGTAAATGTGTATTAAAAAAATATATACAAAAAACAAATAGAATAATGTAAAATCGTATCAAAATAAATACACAGAATATCAATAAAATAATGTAAATTTGTATGAAAATAAAGATGCAAAATTCCCAAAAATTATCGCATTTTTTATAAAAATATATATACCAAAATACACATAAAATATTTAAATTTGTATTGAAATAAATATACAAAATGCATATAGAGTAAGGTAAATTTGTATTGAAAGAGATATTAAAAAAATACATATAAAACAATGTAAATTTGTTTCAAAATATATATACGAATACACATAAAACAAAGTAGATTTCTATAGAAATATATATACAAAATACATATGAAATTATGTAAATACGTATAAAAATATATATACAAAATACATATCAAATAATGTAAATTCGTGTCAAAATAAATAAACAAAATATCATGAAAAGAATGTGTATTTGTATGAAAATAGATAATAGATAATAAATTTGTATAAAATATATATGCAAGATACACATTAAATAATGTAAATATGTATAAAAAAGTATATACAAAAAACAAATAGAATAATGTAAAATCGTATCAAAATAAATACACCGAATATCAATAAAATAATGTAAATTTGTATGAAAATAAAGATGCAAAATTCCCATCAAATAGCGCATTTCTTATAAAAATATATATACCAAAATACACATAAAATTTTTAAATTTGTATTGAAATAAATATACAAAATGCACATACAATAAGGTAAATTTGTATTGAAAGATATATGCAAAAATACATATAAAACGATGTAAATTTGTTTCAAAATATATATACGAATACAAATAAAAAAAACGTTGATTTCTATAAAAATATATATACAAAATACACATAAAATTTTGTAAATACGTATAAAAAAATGTATTCAAAATACACATAAAATAATGTAAATTCGAATTAAAATAAATAAAAAAATACCAATAAAAGAATGTGTATATGGATAAATATAAATATACAAAATACACATACAAAATAAACATAAAATAAGGTAGATTTGTAATAAAATATATGTACAAAATACACATACAATAATGTAAATTTATATGAAAATATATATACAAATACACATAAAATACCATGAATTTGTACAAAAATATATATTCAAAATAAATATTAAATAATGTAAGAGCGTATAAAAATATATATACAAAGTACATATAAAATGAAAATTAAGATGCAAAATACCTATAAAATAACGTATTTTTTATAAAATTATTGATACCAAAATACACATAAAATATATGAACTTGTATTAAAATAAATATACAAAATGCACATACAATGAGGTAAATTTGTATTGAAATAGATATGCAAAATACATACAAAATAATGTAAATTTGTTTCAAAATATATATACGAATACACATAAAATAACGTAGATTTCTATAAAAATACATATTCAAAATACACATAAAATTAAATAAATACGTATAAAAAAATGTATACAAAATACACATAAAATAATGTAAATTCGTATCAATGTAAATAAACAATATACCAATAAAAGAATGTGTATTTGTATAAATATAAATATACAAAATGCACATAAAATAACGTAAATTTATATAAAACTATATACATAAAATAACGCAAATTTCTATAAAAATATATGTACAAAAATGAACATTAGATAAATTTGCATAAATATATATATACAAAACTCACATTAGATAATGTAAATGAGTATAAAAATATGTATACAGAATACCTATGAAACAATCTAAATTCGTATCGAATTAAATTAAGAAATACCAATAAAATAATGTAATTTTGGATGAAAATATATATACAAAATACACATAAAATAACCTAAATACAAATACAAATATACACATAAAACAATTTAAAATTGAATGAAATAAATATACAAAATAAACATTAAATAAATTTAAATTTGTAATGAAATATATGAAAAAATACACATAAAATAATATAAATTTGTATGAAAATATATATACAAATACACATTAAATAACATGAATTTGTATAAAATTTGTATCAAAATATATACTTATACACACAATAAAATAACGTGATTTTTTTATGAAAATGTATATACAAAATACACATAAAATAATTTAAATACGTAGAAAAATATATATACAAAAAACACATAAAATAATGTTAATATGTATGAAAATATATAAACAAATACACATAAAATAATGTAAATTTGGATAAAATATATATACAAAATGAACATTAAATAATGTAAATATATATATAAAAAAATATATACAAAAAACACATAGAATAATGTTAAATCGTATCAAAAGAAATAAAGAGAATATCAATAAAATAATGTAAATTTGTATGAAAATAAAGATGCAAAATATCCATATAATAACGCATATTTGCATAAAAATATATATACAAGAAGACATATAAAATAATTAAATTTGTATTAAAATAAATATACAAAATGCACGTACAATAAAGTAAATTTGTATTGAAATAGATATGCAAAATACACATTAATGATGTAAATTTGTATCAAAATATATATACGAATACTCATAAAATAGAGTAAATTTCTATGAAAATATACATAAAAAATAGATATACAAAATACACATATAACTAGTTAAATTTGTATTTAAATACATGTACAAAAAACACATAAAATAATGTAGATTTGTATGAAATGAAAACAAATACATTTTATATAAAATATATATACAAAATACACATAGAATAATGTAAAATCATATCAAAATAAATACACAGAATATCAATAAAATAATGTAAATTTGTATGAAAATAGAGATGCAAAATACCAATAAAATAAAGCATATTTTTATAAAAAAAACATATACAAAAATACACATAGATTAATCAAATTTGTATTAAAATTAATATACAAAATGCACATACAATAAGGTAAATTTGTATTGAAAAAATATGCAAAATACACATAAAACAATGTAAATTTGTTTCAAAATATATATACGAATACACATAAAATAACGCAGATTTCTATAGAAATATATATACAAAATACACTTGAAATAATGTAAATACGTATAAAAATATATATACAAAATACACATTAAATAATGTTAATTCGTGTCAAAATAAATAAACAAAATATCATGAAAAGAATGTGTATTTGTATGAAAATAGATATACAAAATACACATAAAATAACCTAAATTTGTATAAAACTATATACAAAAATACACAAAAATAATTTAAACTTGTATGAAAATAAATATACAAAAAACATATAAAATTAGGTAAATTTGTATTGAAATACATATACAAAATACACATAAAATAATGTAAATTTGAATGAAAATATATAAACATATAGACTTAAAATAACGTAAATTTGTATCAAATATATATACAAAAACACATTAAATAATGTAAATATGTATAAAAAAATATATACAAAACACAAATAAAATAATGTAAAATCGTATCAAAATAAATAGAGAAAATATTAATAAAATAATGTAAATTTGTATGAAAACTAAGATGGAAAATACCCATAAAATAAAGCATTTTTTATAAAAATATATATACGAAAAAACATAAAATATTTGATTTTGTATTAAAGTAAATAGATATACAAAATACACATAAAATAAGCTAAATTTGAATTGAAATATATATACAAAATACTTAAAATAATGTAAATTTGTATCAAAATACTTATACAAATACACATATAATAACGTAAATTTTTATAAAAAATATATAAACAAAATACACATTAAATATGTAAATACGTATAAAAAAATGTACAAAATACACAAATAATCATGTAATTCGTATCAAAATAAATAGACAAAATACCAATAAAATAATGTAAATTTCTATGAGAAAACATATACAAAATACACATAAATAACGCAAATATCAATAAAAATATATATCATATAATATATTTTTATACATATTTAAAATATTTAATGTATATTTTGTATATATATTTTATCCAAATTTACGTTATTTTATATGTATTTGTTTATATACTTTCATACAAATTTACATTATTTTATGTGAGTTTTGTATATGTATTTCAATACAAATTTGCCTAAATTTATGTGTATTTTGCATATCTATTTTCAAACAAATTTAAATTATTTTTGTGTATTTTTATATATATTTTTATACAAATTTTAGTTATTTTATTTGTTTTTTGTATATATATTTTCCTACAAATATACATTCTTTTATTGGAATTTTGTGCATTCAATTTTTTACGAATTTACATTATTTTATGTGTATTTTGTATATTTATTTTTCTACGTATTTAAATTATTTTATGTGTATTTTATATATACATTTACATAAAAATTTATTATTTATTTATTTTATTGTGTGTATTCGTATATATTTTGAAACAAATTTTATAAAAATTCATGTTATTTTATGTGTATTTGTATATATATTTTCATACAAATTTATATTATTTTATGTGTATATTTATTTCATTTAATATAATCAAATTTAAATTTATTGTATATGCATTTTGTATATTAATTTTAATACAAATTTAATTATTCTATGTGTATTTTTCTATATGTATTTTTATAAAAATATGCTTTATTTTATGGGTATTTTGCATTTTTATTTTCATACAAATTTACGTTATTTTATTGATATTCTGCTAACATTATTCTATGTGTATTTGTATATATTTTACATACAAATTTACGTTATTCTATGTGTATTTTGTATATATTTTTATTTTATTTTCATACAAACTCAAATTATTTTATGTATTTTGTATATATTTCAATACAAATTTTTATGTGTATTTTGTAAATCTATTTTCATTCAAATATATATTATTTTATTGGTATATTGTTGATTTATATTGATACGAATTTACATTATTTTATGGGTATTTTGTATATATATTTCAAAAGAAATTTACCTAGTTTTATGCGTATTTTGAATATCTATTTTCATACAAACTCAAATTATTTTTATGTATTTTTGTATATATTTCAATACAAATTTTAGTTAGGTTATGTGTATTTTGTAAATCTATTTTCATTCAAATATATATTATTTTATTGGTATATTGTTGATTTATATTGATACGAATTTACATTATTTTATAAGTACTTTGTATATATATATATATATATATATATATATATATATATATATATATATATATATATATATATATATATATATATATATATATATATATATATATATATATATATATATATATATATATATATATTTTTTTTTTTTTATACGCATTTTCATTATTTAATATTTATTTTGAATATATAATTTTATACAAATTCATGGTATTTTATGTGTATTTGTATATATATTTTCATATAAATTTACATTATTTTATGTGTATTTTGAACATATATTTCATTACAAATTTACCTTATTTTATGTTTATTTTGTATGTGTATTTTGTACATTTATATTTATACCAATACACATTCTTTTATTGGTATTTTGTTTATTTATTTTGTTTCGAATTTACATTATTTTATGTGTATTTTCTTTACATTTTTTTATACGTATTTACTTAATTTTATGTGTATTTTGTATATATATTTTTATAGAAATTACGTTATTTTATGTGTATTTTGAAACAAATTTACATTGTTTTATATGTACAATAAGGTAAATTTGTATTGAAATAGATATGCAAAATACATATAAAGCAATGTAAATTTGTTTCAAAATATGTATACGAATACACATAAAATAACGTAGATTTCTATAAAAATATATATACAAAATACACATAAAATGAAGTAAATACGTATAAAAAAATGTATACAAAATACACATAAAATAATGTAAATTCGTATCAAAATAAATAAACAAAATACCAACAAAAGAATGTGTATTTGTGTAAATATAAATATACAAAATACACATAAAATAACGTAAATTTATATAAAACTATATACAAAAATACACAGAAGTAATTAAATTTGTATGAAAATATATACAAAATACACACAAAATAAGCTAAATTCGAATTGAAATATATATACAAAATACATGAAATAAAGTAAATTTGTATCAAAATATTTATACAAATAAACATATAATAACGTAAATTTGTATGAAAATATATAAATAAAATACACATTAAATAATGTAAATACGAATAAAAAATGTGTACAAAATACACATATAATCATGTAATTCGTATCAAAATATATAAACAAAATACCAATAAAATAATATAAATTTGTATGAGTAAACGTGTATAAATATAAATGTACAAAATACACATACAAAATAAACATAAAATAAGGTAAATTTGTAATGAAATATATGTACAAAAAACAATAAAATAATGTAAATTTATATGAAAATATATATACAAATACACATAAAATACCATGAATTTGTATAAAATTATATATTCAAAATAAATATTAAATAATGTAAATGCGTATAAAAATATATATACAAAGTACATATAAAATAATGTAAATTCGTATCAATATAAATCAACAAAATACCAATAAAATAATATATATTTGAATGAAAATAGATTTACAAAATACACATAACATAACTAAAATTTGTATTGAAATCTATACAAAAATACATAAAAATAATTTGAGTTTGTATGAAAAAAAAATATTAAAAATACACATAAAACTAGGTAAATTTCTTTTGAAATATATATACAAAATACCCATAGAATATTGTAAATTTGTGTCAAAATATATAAACAAATACACATAAAATAACTTAAAATAACGTAAATATGTATCAAATATATATACAAAAAACACATTAAATAATGTAAATATGTATAAAAAAATATATACAAAACACAAATAAAATAATGTAAAATCGTATCAAAATAAATAAAGAAAATATTAATAAAATAATGTAAATTTGTATAAAAATTAAGATGCAAAATACCCATAAAATAACACATTTTTTATAAAAATATATATACGAAAAAAAAAAATATTTGATTTTGTATTAAAATAAATAGATATACATTCTTTTATTGGTATTTTGTTTATTTATTTTGTTTCGAATTTACATTATTTTATGTGTATTTTGTTTACATTTTTTTATACGTATTTACTTCATTTTATGTGTATTTTGTATATAAATTTTTATAGAAATCTACGTTATTTTATGTGTATTCGTATATATATTTTGAAACAAATTTACATTGATTTATATGTATTTTGCATATCTATTTCATTACAAATTTACCTTATTGTATGTTTTTTTTTGTATATTTATTTTAATACAAATTTAATTTTTTGATGTGTATTTTGGTATATATATTTTTATAAATAAAAAAATGCGTTATTTTATGGGTATTTTGCTTCTTTATTTTCATACAAATTTACATTATTTTATTAATATTCTGTGTATTTATTTTGATACGATTTTACATTATTCTATTTGTGTTTTGTACATATTTTTTTATACAAATTTACGTTATTTTAAGTGTATTTGTTTATGTATTTTCATTCAAATTTACATTATTTTATGTGTATTTTGTGTATGTATTTCAATACAAATTTACCTAATTTTATGTGTATTTTGTATATTTATTTCCATACAAATTTAAAATATTTTTGTGTATTTTTGTATATAGTTTGATACAAATTCAGGTTATTTTATGTGTATTTTGTATATCTATTTTCATACAAATACACATACTTTTATTGATATTTTGTTTATTTAGTTTATTTATTTTATGTATATTTTGTATATCTATTTTAATAGATAGACAAAATATACATAAAATAAATTAAATTTTTTATTGAAATATATATACAAAATACATAAAATAATGTAAATTTGTATCAAAATATTTTAACAGATGCGCATAAAATAACGTAAATTTGTTTTAAAATATACAAAATACACATTAATAATGTAAATATGTATATAAAAATATATACAAAACACAAATAGAATAATGTAAAATCGTATCAAAATAAATACACAGAATATTAATAAAACAATGTAAATTTGTATGAAAATAAAGATACAAAATACCCATTAAATAACGCATTTTTTATAAAAATATATATACCAAAATACACATGAAAAAATTAATTTGTATTAAAATAAATATACAAAATACACATACAATAAGGTAAATCTGTATTGAAATAGATATGCAAAATACTTATAAAACAATGTAAATTTGTTTCAAAATATATATACGAAAACACATAAAATAACGTAGATTTGTATAAAAATATATATACAAAATACACATAAAATGAAGTAAATACGTATAAGAAAATGTATACAAAATACACATAAAATAATGTAAATTCGTATCAAAATAAATAAACAAAATACCAATAAAAGAATGTGTATTTGTATAAATATAAATATACAAAATACACATAAAATAACGTAAATTTGTATAAAACTATACAAAAATACACAGAAGTATGAAAAGAGATATACAAAATACAGATAAAATAAGCTAAATTTGAATTGAAATGTATATACAAAATACATAAAATAATGTAAATTTGTATCAAAATATTTATAAAAATACATATAATAACGTAAATTTGTTTAAAAATATATAAACAAAATACAGATTAAGCAATGTAAATACATATAAAAAATATGTACAAAATACACATATAATCATGTAATTCGTATCAAACTAAATAAACAAAATATCAATAAAATAATGTAAATTTGTATGAGAAAACATATACAAATACATATAAATTAACGCTAATTTCTATAAAAATATATGTCCAAAAATGAACGTAAAATAAAGTAACTTTGGATAAAAATATATATACAAAACACACATTAAATAATGTAAATGCGTACATAAAATAACCTAAATTTGTATAAAACTATATACAAAAATACACAAAAATAATTTAAATTTGTATGAAAAGAAATATACAAAATACACATAAAATTATGTTAATTTGTATTAAAATACATATACAAAATACACATAAAATAATGTAAATTTGAAAAAAAATATATAAACAAATACACATATAATAACGTAAATTTGAATGAAATATATATTCAAAATACACATTAAATAATGTAAATATGTATAAAAAAAATATATACAAAACACAAATAGAATAATGTAAAATCGTATCAAAATATATACACAGAATATTAATAATATAATGTAAATTTGTATGAAAATTAAGATGCAAAATACCTATAGAATAACGCATTTTTTATAAAATTATTGATACCAAAATAAACATAAAATATATGTATTTGTATTAAAATAAATATACAAAATGCACATACAATAAGATAAATTTGTATTGAAATAGATATGCAAAATACATATAAAATAATGTAAATTTGTTTCAAAATATATATACGAATACACATAAAATAACGTAGATTTCCATAAAAATACATATACAAAATACACATAATATTAAGTAAATACGAATAAAAAAATGTATACAAAATACACATAAAATAATGTAAATTCGTATAAATGTAAATAAACAATATACCATTAAAAGAATGTGTATTTGTATCAATATAAATATACAAAATGCACATAAAATAACGTAAATTTATATAAAACTATATACATAAAATAACGCAAATTTCTATAAAAATATATGTACAAAAATGAACATAAAATAAATTTGCATAAAAATATATATACAAAACACACTTTAGATAATGTAAATGAGTATAAAAATATGTATACAAAATACCTATGAAATAATCTAAATTCGTATCGAATTAAATTAAGAAAATACCAATAAAATAATGTAGTTTTGGATGAAAATATATATACAAAATACACATAAAATAACATAAATACAAATACAAATATACACAAAATAATTTAAAATTGAATGAAATAAATATACAAAATAAACATAAAATAAGGTAACCTAAAGATAACCTAAGATAACCTAAATACAAATACAAAAATACACATTAAATAATTTAAAATTGAATGAAATGAATATACAAAATAAACATAAAATAAGGTAAATTTGTAATAAAATATATGTAAGAATACACATAAAATAATATAAATTTTTATGAAAAATTATATACACAAATACACATAAAATAACATGAATTTGTATAAAATTTGTTTCAAAATATATACGATTACACAATAAAAGAATGTATATTTGTAGGAAAATATATATACAAAAAACAAATAAAATAACTAAAATTTGTATAAAAATATATTCAAAAATACAAAAAAATAATTTAAATTTGTCTGAAAATAGATATGCAAAATACACATAAAGTTAGGCAAATTTGTATTGAAATACATATACAAAACTCACATAAAATAATGTAAATTTGTATAAAAATATATAAACAAATACATATAAAATAACGTAAATTTTAATAAAATATATATACAAAATATACATTAAATATTTTAAATATGTATAAAAATATATTATATTATATATATTTTTATTGATATTTGCGTTATTTATGTGTATTTTGTATATGTTTTCCCATAGAAATTTACATTATTTTATTGGTATTTTGTCTATTTATTTTGATACGAATTACATGATTTTTGTGTATTTTGTACATTTTTTTATACGTATTTACATTATTTAATGTGTATTTTGTTTATATATTTTTATACAAATTTACGTTATTATATGTGTATTTTTATAAGTATTTTGATACAAATTTACATTATTTTATGTATTTTGTATATATATTTCAATTCAAATCTAGCTTATTTTATGTGTATTTTGTATATCTATTTATTTTAATACAAAATCAAATATTTTATGTTTTTTCGTATATATATTTTTATAAAAAATGCGTTATTTTATGGGTATTTTGCATCTTAATTTTTTTTACAAATTTACATTATTTTATTAATATTTTCTGTATTTATTTTGATACGATTTAACATTTATTTTTTTATACATATTTACATTATTTAATGTTTTTTTTGTATATATATTTTATACAAATTTACGTTATTTTAAGTCTATATGTTTATATATTTTCATTCAAATTCACATTATTTTATGTGTATTTTGTATATGTATTTCAATACAAATTTACCTAATTTTATATGTATTTTGTATATTTATTTTCATACAAATTTAAATTATTTTTGTGTATTTTTGTATATAGTTTTATACAAATTTAGGTTATTTTATGTGTATTTTTTATATCTATTTTCATACAAATAAACATTCTTTTATTGATATTTTGTTTATTTATTTTGACGCGAATTTACATTATTTAATGTGTATTTTGTATATATATATTTATACGTATTTACATCCTTTCATGTGTATTTTGTATATATATAAAAAATGCGTTATTTTATGGGTATTTTGCATCTTTATTTTCATACAAATTTACATTATTTTATTTACATTCTGTTTCGTTATTATGATATGATTTTAAATTATTCTATTTGTGTTTTGTATATATATTTTTTATACATATTTACATTATTTAATGAGTATTTTGTATATATATTTTATACAAATTTACGTTAAATGTATTTGTTTATATATTTTCATTCAAATTTACATTATTTTATGTGTATTTTGTATATGTATTTCTATACAAATTTACCTAATTTTATGTGTATTTTGTATATTTATTTTCATACAAATTTAATTTTTTTTTGTGTATTTTTATATATAGTTTTATACAAATTTACGTTATTTTATGTGTATTTTGTATATGTATCTTCATACAAATACACATTCTTTTATTGATATTTTCCTTATTTATTTTGACACGAATTTACATTATTTAATGTGTATTTTGTATATATATTTTTATACGTATTTATATCATTTCATGTGTATTTTGTATATATATTTTTATAGAAATCTACGTTATTTTATGTGTATTCGTATATATATTTTGAAACAAATTTACATTGTTTTATATGTATTTTGCATATCTATTTCAATACAAATTTACCTTATTGTATGTGTTTTTTATATATTTATTTTAATTCAAATTTAAATTTTTTATGTGTATTTTGGTATATATATTTTTATAAATAAAAAAATGCGTTATTTTATGGGTATTTTGCCTCTTTATTTTCATATAAATTTACATTATTTTATTAATATTCTGTGTATTTATTTTGATACGATTTTACAATATTCTATTTGTGTTTTGTACATATTTTTTTATACAAATTTACGTTATCTTAAGTGTATTTGTTTATGTATTTTCATTCCAATTTACATTATTTTATGTGTATTTTGTGTATGTATTTCAATACAAATTTATCTAATTTTATGTGTATTTTGTATATTTATTTCCATACAAATTTAAAATATTTTTGTGTATTTTTGTATATAGTTTGATACAAATTTAGGTTATTTTATGTGTATTTTGTATATCTATTTTCATACAAATACACATTCTTTTATTGATATTTTGTTTATTTATTTTGACGCGAATGATGTAAATACGTATAAAAATATATATACAAAATACACATTAAATACTGTAAATTCGCGTCAAAATAAATATACAAAATACACATAAAATTAGTTAAATTTGTATTGAAATACATACACAAAATACACATAAAATAATGTAAATTGGAATGAAAATACATAAACAAATACACTTAAGATAACGTAAATTTGTATAAAAAAATAAGTACAAAACACAAATAGAATAATGTAAAATCGTATCAAAATAAATACACAGAATATTAATAAAATAATGTAAATTTTCATGAAAATAAAGAAGCAAAATACCCATAAAATAACGCATTTTTTTTATTTATAAAAATATATATACCAAAATACACATCAAAAAAATAGATTTGTATTAAAATAAATATACAAAAAACACATACAATAAGGTAAATTTGTATTAAAATAGATATGCAAAATACATATAAAACAATGTCAATTTGTTTCAAAATATATATACGAATACACATAAAATAACGTAGATTTCTATAAAAATATATATACAAAATACACATAAAATGAAGTAAATACGTATAAAAAATGTATACAAAATACACATAAAATAATGTAAACTCGTATCAAAAGAAATAAACAAAATACCAATTAAAGAATGTGTATTTGTATAAATATAAATATACAAAATACACATAAAATAACGTAAATTTATATAAAACTATTTACAAAATTACACAGAAGTAATTAAATTTGTATGAAAATATATACAAAATACACAAAAAATAAGCTAAATTTGAATTGAAATATATATACAAAATACATGAAATAAAGTAAATTTGTATCAAAATATTTATACAAATACACATATAATAACGTAAATTTGTATGAAAATATATAAACAAAATACACATTAAATAATGTAAATACGTATAAAAAAATATGTACAAAATTCACATATAATCATGTAATTCGTATCAAAATAAATAAACAAAATACCAATAAAATAATATAAATTTGTATGAGTAAACGTGTATGTTGCATATTTTTTCAATACAAATTTACCTTATTATACACGCATTTTGTATATTAATTTTAATACAAATTTAATTATTCGATGTGTATTTTTGTATCTGTATTTTTATAAACATTTGCTTTATTTTTTGGGCATTTTGAATCTTTATTTTCATACAAATTTACATTATTTTATTGATATTCTGCTCATTCATTTCATTTCAAAAGAAATTTACCTAGCTTTATGTGTATTTTGTATATCTATTTTCATACAAACTCAAATTATTTCTATGTATTTTTGTATATATTTTAATACAAATTTTAGTTATGTTATGTGTATTTTGTAAATTTATTTGCATTCAAATATATATTATGTTTTTCGTGTTTTGCTGATTTATATTGATACGAATTTACATTATTCTATATGTACTTTGTATATATATTTTTATACGCTTTTACATTAGTTAATATTTATTTTGAATATATATTTTTATACAAATTCATGGTATTTTATGTGTATTTGTATATATATTTTCATATAAATCTACATTATTTTATGTGTATTTTGTACATATATTTTATTACAAATCTACCTTATTTTATGTTTGTTTTGTATGTGTATTTTGTATATTTATATTTATCCAAATTCACATTCTTTTATTGGTATTTTGTTTATTTATTTTAATTTTAATTTAAACTATTTTATGTGTATTTTGCATACATTTTTTTATACGTATTTACTTAATTTTATGTGTATTTTGTATATATGTTTTTATACATATCTACGTTTTTTTTATTTGTATTCGTATATATATTTTTAAAAAAAATTACATTGTTTTATATGTATTTTTGCATATTTCTTTCAATACAAATTTACCTTATTGTATGTGCATTTTGTATATTTATTTCAATGCAAATTTAAATATTTTATGTGTATTTTGGTATATATATTTTTATAAGAAATGCGCTATTTTATGGGAATTTTGCATCTTTATTTTCATACAAATTTACATTATTTTATTAATATTCGGTGCATTTATTTTGATACGATGTTACATTATTCTATTTGTTTTTTGTATATACTTTTTTATACATATTCACATTATTTAATGTGTATCTTGCATATATATTTCATACAAATTTATTATCTATTATCTATTTTCATACAATTACACATTCTTTTCATGATATTTTGTTTATTTATTTTGACACGAATTTACATAATTTGATATGTATTTTGTATATATATTTTTATACGTATTTACATAATTTCATATGTATTTTGTATATATATTTCTATAGAAATCTACTTTATTTTATGTGTATTCGTATATATATTTTGAAACAAATTTATATTGTTTTATATGTATTTTTGAATATCTCTTTCAATACAAATTTACCTTACTGTATATGCATTTTGTATATTTATTTCAATACAAATTTAAATATTTTATGTGTATTTTGGTAAATATATTTTTATAAAAAATGCGATAATTTTTGGGAATTTTGCATCTTTATTTTCATACAAATTTACATTATTTAATTGATATTCTGTGTATTTATTTTGATACGATTTTACATTATTCTATTTTTTATAATATATATTTTATACAAATTTACGTTATTTTAAGTGTATTTGTTTATATATGTTCATTCAAATTTACATTTATTTTAATTCGAAATTACATTATTTTATGTGTATTTTGTATACATTTTTTTATACGTATTTACTTAATTTTATGTGTATTTTGTATGTATATTTTTATAGAAATCTACGTTTTTTTATTTGTATTCGTATATATATTTTGAAAGAAATTTACATTGTTTTATATGTATTTTTGCATATCTCTTTCAATACAAATTTACCTTATTGTATGTGCATTTTGTATATTTATTTCAATGCAAATTTAAATATTTTATGTGTATTTTGGTGTATATATTTTTATAAGAAATGCGCTATTTTATGGGAATTTTCCATCTTTATTTTCATACAAATTTACATTATTTTATTAATATTCGGTGTATTTATTTTGATACGATGTTACATTATTCTATTTGTTTTTTGTATATACTTTTTTATACATATTTACATTATTTAATGTGTATCTTGCATATATATTTTATACAAATTTATTATCTATTATCTATTTTTATACAAATACACATTCTTTTCATGATATTTTGTTTATTTATTTTGACACGAATTTACATTATTTGATATGTATTTTGTATATATATTTTTATACGTATTTACATAATTTCATATGTATTTTGTATATACATTTCTATAGATATCTACTTTATTTTATGTGTATTCGTATATATATTTTGAAACAAATTTACATTGTTTTAGATGTATTTTTGAATATCTTTTTCAAAGCAAATTTACCTTACTGTATATGCATTTTGTATATTTATTTCAATACAAATTTAAATATTTTATGTGTATTTTGGTAAATATATTTTTATAAAAAATGCGGTAACTTTTGGGAATTTTGCATCCTTATTTTCATACAAATTTACATTATTTTATTGATATTCTGTGTATTTATTTTGATACGATTTTACATTATTCTATTTGTTTTTTGTATATATATTTTTTATACACATTTACATTATTTAATGTGTATCTTGCATATATATTTTATACAAATTTACGTTATTTTAAGTGTATTTGTTTATATATTTTCATTCAAATTTACATTATTTGATGTGTTTTTTGTATATGTATTTCAATACAAATTTACCTAATTTTATGTGTATTTTGTATATTTCTTTTCAAACAAATTTAAATTATTTTTGTGTATTTTTGTATATAGTTTTATACAAATTTAGGTTATTTTATGTACGCATTTACATTATTTAGTGTGTGTTTTGTATATATATATATTTTTTTGCAAATTTACTTTATTTTATGTGCATTTTTGTACATATATTTTTATAGAAATTTGCGTTATTTGTATATGTTTTCTCATACAAATTTACATTATTTTATTGCTCTTTTGTTTATTTATTTTGATACGAATTACATGATTATATGTGTATTTTGTACATATTTTTTATACGTATTTACATTACTTAATGTGTATTTTGTTTATATATTTTTAAACAAATCTACGTTATTATATGTATTTGTATAAATATTTTGATACAGATTTACATTATTTTATGTATTTTTTATGTACATTTTAATTCAAATTTAGCTTATTTTAGCTGTATTTAGTATATATATTTTCATACAAATTTAATTACATCTGTGTATTTTTGTATATAGTTTTATACAAATTTACGATATTTTATGTGTATTTTGTATATTTATATTTATACAAATACACATTCTTTTACTGGTATTTTGTTTATTCATTTTGATACGATTTTTATGTATATTTTGTATTAATTTTTTTATACGTATTTACTTCATTTTATTTGTATTTTGTATATATTTTTATAGAAATCTACGTTATTTTATGTGTATTCGTATATATATTTTGAAACAAATTTACATTGTTTTATATGTATTTTGCATATCTATTTCAATACAAATTTACCTTATAGTATGTGGATTTTTTATATATATTTTAATACAAATTTTAATATTTTATGTGTATTTTGGTATATATATTTTTTATAAAAAATGCGTTATTTTATGGCTTTTTTGCATCTTTATTTTCATACAAATTTACATTATTTTATTAATATTCTGTGTATTTATTGTTGATACGATTTTACATTATTCTATTTGTGTTTTGTATATATTTTTTTATACATATTAACATTATTTAATGTGTATTTTCTATATATATTTGATACAAATTTCCGTTATTTTAAGTGTATATGTTTATATATTTTCATTCAAATTTCCATTATTTTATGTGTATTTTGTATATGTATTTCAATACAAATTTACCTAATTTTATGTGTATTTTGTATATTTATTTGCATACAAATTTAAATTATTTTTGTGTTTTTTGTATATAGTTTTATACAAACTTAGGTTATTTTATGAGTATTTCGTATATCTATTTTCATACAAATACACATTCTTTTATTGATATTTTGTTTATTTATTATGACGAGAATTTAAATTATTTAATGTGTATTTTGTATATATATATTTTTATACGTATTTACATCATTTCATGTGTATTTTGTATATATATTTCTATAGAAATCTACGTTATTTTATGTGTATTCGTTTATAGATTTTTAAACAAAAGTTCCACTTTTATGTGCATTTTGTATATTTTTTCAATACAAATTTACCTTATTGTACGTGCATTTTGTATATTAATTTTAATACACATTTAATTATTATATGTGTATTTTTGTATATGTATTTTTAAAAAAATATGCTTTATTTTATGGGTATTTTGCATCTTTATTTTCATACAAAATTACATTATTTTATTGATATTCTGTGTATTTATTTTGATACGATTTTACATTATTCTATGTATATTTTGTATATCTATTTTATACAAATGTACGGTATTTTATGTGAATTTGTTTTCATTTCATACAAATTTACATTATTTTATGTGTATTTTGTACATGTATTTAAATACAAATTTAACTAATTAAATTTGTATTTTGTATATCTATTTTCATACCAATTGAAATTTATTTTTTTGTTTTTTGAATATATTTTTATTCAAATCTTCGTAATTTTATGTGTATTTTGTATATTTATTTTCCTACAAATATACGTTCTTTTATCTTAATTTTGTTTATTTATTTTGATACGAATTTTAATTTTTTTAGGTGTATTTGATATATATTTTTTTATACTTATTTACATAATTTTATATGTATTTTGAATATATATTATCATTGAAATTTACTCTATATGTTTATACAAAAAAACACAAAAATAACTTAAATTTGTATGAGAATAAATATACAAAATACAAATAAAATTAGGTAAATTTCTATTTAAATAAAAATACACTTAAAATAATGTAAATTTGAATGAAATTATATAAACAAATACACTTAAAATAACATTAATTTGTATAAAATATATGTAAAAAATACACATTAAATAATGAAAATATGTATAAAAAATATATATACAAAACACAACTAGTATAATATAAAATCGTATCAAAATATATACACAGAATATTAATAAAATAATGTACATTCGTATGAAAATTAAGATGCAAAATACCTTTAAAATATCGCAATTTTTCTAAAATTATATATACCAAAATACACAAAATATATGAATTTGCATTAAAATAAATATACAAAATGCAAATACAATAAGGTAAATTTGTATTGAAATAGATATGCAAAATACATATAAAACAATGTAAATTTGTTTCAAAATATATATACGAATACACATAAAATAACGTAGATTTCTATAAATATATAAATCCAAAATACAAATAAAATTAAGTAAATACGAATCAAAAATGTATACAAAATACACATAAAATAATGTAAATTCGTATAAATATAAATAAACAAAAAAACAATAAGAGAGTGTGTATTTGTATAAATATAAATATACAAAATGCACATAAAATAACGTAAATTTGTATAAAACTATATACAAAAATACACAGAAGTAATTAAATTTGTATGAAAATAGATATACAAAATACACACAAAATACGCTAAATTTGAATTAAAATATATATACAAAATACATAAAATAAAGTAAATTCGTTTCAAAATATTTTTAACAAATACACATATAATAACGTAAATTTGTAAAAAAATATATAAACAAAATACACATTAAGTAATGTAAATACGTATAAAAAATATTTACAAAATACACAAATAATCAAGTCATTCGTATCAAAATAAATAAACAAAAAACTAAATAAATAATGTAAATTTGTATGAGAAAACATATACAAAATACACATAAAATAACGTTTTAAGTTTCTATAAAAATATATGTACAAAAAGGCACATAAAATTAGTTTGCATAAAAAAATATATGCAAAACACACATTAGATAATGTAAATGAGTATACAAATATGTATACAAAATACCTATGAAATAATGTAAATTCGTATCGAGTTCAATTAAGAAAATAACAATAAAATAATGTAATTTTGGATGAAAATATATATAGAAAACACACATAAAATAACCTAAATACAAATACAAATATACTCATTAAATACTTTAAAATTAAATGAAATAAATATACAAAATAAACATCAAATAAGGTAAATTTGTAATAAAATATATGTAAGAATACACATAAAATAATATCAATTTGTATGAAAATATATATACAAATACATATAAAATAACATGAATTTGTATAAAATTTGTTTCAAAATATATACGAATACACACAATAAAATAACGTAAATTTTTATGAAAATGTATATATAAAATACACATAAAATAATTTAAATACGTAGAAAAATATATATACAAAATACACATTAAATAATGTAAATTCGTAAAAAATTAAATACACAAAATTCCAATAAAAGAATGTATATTTGTAGGAAAATATATATACAAAAAACAAATAAAATAACTAAAATTTGTATAAAAATATATACAAAAATACACAAAAATAGTTTAAATTTGTTTGAAAATAGATATGCAAAATACACATAAAGTTAGGCAAATTTGTATTGAAATACATATACAAAACTCACATAAAATAATGTAAATTTGTATGAAAATATATAAACAAATACATATAAAATAACGTAAACTTGGATAAAATATATATACAAAATATACATTAAATATTTTAAATATGTATAAAAATATATTATATTATATATATTTTTATTGATATTTGCGCTATTTATGTGTATTTTGTATATGTTTTCTCTTAGAAATTTACATTATTTTATTGGTATTTTGTCTATTTATTTTGATACGAATTACATGATTATTTGTGTATTTTGTACATTTTTTTATACGTATTTACATTATTTAATGTGTATTTTGTTTATATATTTTTATACAAATTTACGTTATTATATGTGTATTTGTATAAGTATTTTGATACAAATTTACATTATTTTATGTATTTTGTATATATATTTCAATTCAAATTTAGCTTATTTTATGTGTATTTTGTATATCTATTTATTTTAATACAAATCAAATATTTTATGTTTTTTCGTATATATATTTTTATAAAAAATGCGTTATTTTATGGGTATTTTGCATCTTAATTTTCATACAAATTTACATTATTTTATTAATATTTTCTGTATTTATTTTGATACGATTTTACATTATTTTATTTGTGTTTTGTATATATTTTTTTATACATATTTACATTATTTAATGTATTTTTTGTATATATATTTGATACAAATTTACGTTATTTTAAGTCTTTATGTTTATATATTTTCATTCAAATTTATATTATTTTATGTGTATTTTGTATATGTATTTCAATACAAATTTACCTAATTTTATATGTTTTTTGTATATTTATTTTCATACAAGTTAAATTATTTTTGTATATTTTTGTTTATAGTTTTATACAAGTTTAGGTTGTTTTATATGTTTTTTGTATATCTATTTTCATACAAATACACATTCTTTTCATGATATTATGTTTATTTATTTTGACACGAATTAACATTATTTAATGTGTATTTTGTATATATATTTTTATACGTATTTACATTATTTCAAGTGTATTTTGTATATATATTTCTATAGAAATCTGCGTTATTTTATGTGTATTCGTTAATATACAAAATGCATATACAGTAAATTTAAATCTGATTATATTAAATGAAATAAATATACAAAATAGACATAAATTAAGTTCAATTTGTAATAAAATATGTAAGAATACATATAAAATAATATAAATTTGTATGAAAATATATATACAAATACACATAAAATAACATGAATTTGTATAAAATTTGTTTCAAAATATATACGAATACACACAATAAAATAACGTAAATTTTTATGAAAATGTATATATAAAATACACATAAATTAATATAAATACGTAGAAAAATATATATACAAAATACACATAAAATAATGTAAATTCGTAAAAAATTAAATACACAAAATTCCAATAAAAAATGTATATTTGTAGGAAAATATATATACAAAAAACAAATAAAATAACTAAAATTTGTATAAAAATATATACAAAAATACACAAAAATAATTTAAATTTATTTGAAAATAGATATGCAAAATACACATAAAGTTAGGCAAATTTGTATTGAAATACATATACAAAACTCACATAAAATAATGTAAATTTGTATGAAAATATATAAACAAATACATATAAAATAACGTAAATTTGGATAAAATATATATACAAAATATACATTAAATATTTTAAATATGTATAAAAATATATTATGTTATATATATTTTTATTGATATTTGCGTTATTTATGTTTATTTTGTATATGTTTTATCATAGAAATTTACATTATTTTATTGGTATTTTGTCTATTTATTTTGAAACGAATTACATGATTATTTGTGTATTTTGTACGTTTTTTTATACGTATTTACATTATTTAATGTGTATTTTGTTTATATATTTTTATACAAATTTACGTTATTATATGTGTATTTGTATAAGTATTTTGATACAAATTTACATTATTTTATGTATTTTGTATATATATCTCAATTCAAATTTAGCTTATTTTATGTGTATTTTGTATATCTATTTATTTTAATACAAAACCAAATATTTTATGTTTTATCGTACATATATTTTTATAAAATATGCGTTATTTTATGGGTATTTTGCATCTTAATTTTCATACAAATTTACATTATTTTATTAATATTTTCTGTATTTATTTTGATACGATTTTGCATTATTTTATTTGTGTTTTGTATATATATTTTTTATACATATTTACATTATTTAATGTGTTTTTTGTATATATATTTGATACAAATTTACGTTATTTTAAGTCTATATGTTTATATATTTTCATTCAAATTTACATTATTTTATGTGTGGGGTAGGCGGTGGCGTAGGTGGTAGCATACTGGGCTCACATTCACCGCGTGATGGACGACGCGAGTTCGAATCCCCACGCTACCACTCGGATTTTTCAGTCACCGCCGAGTGGCTTAAAACTACCCACATGCTGTCCTGAAGACCACCCATCAACCCGGACTCTAGAGGAAGCCGTCCAAGCGAATCAAGAACGAGTTCCGGGGGGCAGCATGAGCCAATGCAAGATGGCGCCACTATAAACTCTCGCCTGCGCCAGAACGGGCTGGGCCGACCATCAGGCCCCACTTGGAAGAAGCCTTGGGCCGACCATCAGGCCCCACCAGGAAGATGCCTACCGGCGCAACAGGCAACGACGTAAAAAAAAAAAAAAAAAAAAAAAAAAATTGTATATGTATTTCAATACAAATTTACCTAATTTTATATGTTTTTTGTATATTTATTTTCATACAAGTTTAAATTATTTTTGTGTATTTTTGTATATAGTTTTATACAAATTTAGGTTATTTTATGTGTATTTTGTATATCTATTTTCATACAAATACACATTCTTTTCATGATATTTTGTTTATTTATTTTGACACGAATTAACATTATTTAATGTGTATTTTGTATATATATTTTTTTACGTATTTACATTATTTCAAGAGTATTTTGTATATATATTTCTATAGAAATCTGCGTTATTTTATGCGTATTCGTATATATATTTTGAAACAAATTTACATTGTTTTATGTGTATTTTGCATATTTTTTTTAATACAAATTTACCTTATTGTATGTGCATTTTGTATATTAATTTTAATACAAATTTGATTAATCTATGTGTATTTTTGTATATGTATTTTTATAAAAATATGCTTTTTTTATTGGTATTTTGCATCTTTATTTTCATACAAATTTACATTATTTTATTGATATTCTGTGTATTTATTTTGATATGATTTTACATTATTCTATGTGTATTTTGTATATATATTTTATATAAAATGTATTTGTTTTCATTTCATACAAATCTACATTATTTTATGTGTTTTTTGTACATGTATTTAAATACAAATTTAACTAGTTATATGTGTATTTTGTATATCTATTTTGTATGTATATTTTCATAGAAATTTACTCTATTTTATGAGTATTCGTATATATATATTTTGATACAAATTTACATTATTAATGTGTATTTTGCATATCTATTTCAATACAAATTTACTTTATTGTACGTGCATTTTGTATATTTATTTTAATACAAATTTAATTATTTTATATCCCTTTTTGTATATATATTTTTATGCAAATATGCGTTATTATATGGATATTTTGCATCTTTATTATCATACAAATTTACATTATTTTATTGATATTCTCTTTATTTATTGTGATACGATTTAACATTATTCTATGTGTTTTTTGTATATATATATATATATATATATATATATATATATATATATATATATATATATATATATATATATATATATATATATATATATATATATATATATATATATATATATATATATATATATTTAATGTTTATTTTGTATATATATTTTATCTAAATTTACATTATTTTATGTGTATTTGTTTATATATTTTCATACATATTTACATTATTTTATGTGTTTTTTGTATATATATTTTTCTACGTATTTAAATTATTTTATGTGTATTTTGTATATACATTTTCATAAAAAAATTACGTTATTTTATTGTGTGTATAAGTATGTATTTTGATTCAAATTTTATACAAATTCATGTTATTTAATGTGTATTTGTATATATATTTTCATACAAATTTATATTATTTTATGTGTATTTTTTCATATATTTCATTACAAGTTTACCTTATTTTATGTTTATTTTGTATATTTATTTCATTCAATTTTAAATTATTTTATGTGTATATTTGTATTTGTATTTAGGATATTTTATGTTTATTTTATATATATATTTTCATCCAAAATTACATTATTTTATTGGTATTTCTTAATTTAATTCGATACGAATTTAGATTATTTCATAGTTATTTTGTATACATATTTTTATACTCATTTACATTATCTAATGTGTGTTTTGTATATATATTTTTATGCAAATTTATTTAATGTTCATTTTTGTACATATATTTTTATAGAAATTTGCGTTATTTTATGTATATAGTTTTATATAAATTTACGTTATTTTATGTGCATTTTGTATATTTATATTATACAAATACACATTCTTTTATTGGTATATTGTTTATTTACATTTATACGAATTTACATTATTTTATGTGTATTTTGTATACATTTTTTTATACGTATTTACTTAATTTTATGTGTATTTTGTATATGTATTTTTATAGAAATCTACGTTATTTTATGTGTATTCGTATATATATTTTGAAACAAATTTACATTATTTTATATGTATTTTGCATATCTATTTCAATACAAATTTACCTTATTGTATGTGCATTTTGTATATTTATTTTAATACAAGTTCAAATATTTTATGTGTATTTTGGTATCAATAATTTTATAAAAAATGCGTTATTTTATAGGTATTTTGCATCTTAATTTTCATTTTATATGTACTTTGTATGTATATTTTTATACGCTTTTACATTATTTAATATTTATTTTGAATATATATTTTTATACAAATTCATGGAATTTTATGTGTATTTCTATATATATTTTCATATAAATTTACATTATTGTATGTGTATTTTGTACATATATTTTATTACAAATCTACCTTAATTTATGTTTATGTTGTATGTGCATTTTGTATATTTATATTTATCCAAATACACATTCTTTTATTGGTATTTTTTTATTTTTTTTAATTCGAATTTACATTATTTTATGTGTATTTTGAATACAATTTTTTATACGTATTTACTTAATTTTATGTGTATTTTGTATATATATTTTTATAGAAATCTACGTTTTTTTATTTGTATTCGTATATATATTTTGAAACAAATTTACATTGTTTTATATGTATTTCTGCATATCTCTTTCAATACAAATTTACCTTATTGTATGTGCATTTTGTATATTTATTTCAATACAAATTAAAAAAATTTATGTGTATTTTGGTATATATATTTTTATAAGAAATGCGCTATTTTATGGGATTTTGCATCTTTATTTTCATACAAATTTACATTATTTTATTGATATTCGGTGTATTTATTTTGATACGATTTTACATTATTCTATTTGTTTTTTGTATATACTTTTTTATACATATTTACATTATTTAATGTGTATCTTGCATATATATTTTATACAAATTTAGTATCTATTATCTATTTTCATACAAAAACACATTCTTTTCATGATATTTTGTTTATTTATTTTGACACGAATTTACATTATTTGATATGTATTTTGTATATATATTTTTATACGTATTTACATAATTTGATATGTATTTTGTATATATATTTCTATAGAAATCTACTTTGTTTTATGTGTATTCGTATACATATTTTGAAACAAATTTACATTGTTTTTTTTATGTATTTTTGAATATCTCTTTCAATACAAATTTACCTTACTCTATATGCATTTTGTATATTTATTTCAATAGAAATTTAAATATTTTATGTGTATTTTGGTATATATATTTTTATAAAAAATGTGATAATTTTTGGGAATTTTGCATCTTTATTTTCATACAAATTCATATTATTTTATTGATATTCTGTGTATTTATTTTGATACGATTTTACATTATTCTATTTGTTTTTTGTATATATTCTTTTATACACATTTACATTATTTAATGTGTATCTTGCATATATATTTTATACAAATTTACGTTATTTTAAGTGTATTTGTTTATATATTTTCATTCAAATTTACATTATTTGATGTGTATTTTTTATATATATTTCAATACAAATTTACCTAATTTTATGTGTATTTTGTATATTTCTTTTCAAACAGATTTAAATTATTTTTGTGTATTTTTGTATATAGTTTTATACAAATTTAGGTTATTTTATGTACGCATATACATTATTTAGTGTGCGTTTTGTATATATATTTTTATGGAAATTTACTTTATTTTATGTGCAAATTTACATTATTATATTGCTATTTTGTTCATTTACTTTGATACGAATTACATATTATATGTGTATTTTGTACATATTTTTTATACGTATTTACATTACTTAATGTGTATTTTGTTTATATATTTTTAAACAAATCTACGTTATTATATGTATTTGTATAAATATTTTGATACAGATTTACATTATTTTATGTATTTTGTATGTACATTTCAATTCAAATATAGCTTATTTTAGCTGTATTTTGTGTACATATTTTCATACAAATTTAATAACTTCTGTGTATTTTTGTATATAGTTTTATACAAATTTACGATATTTTATGTGTATTTTGTATATTTATATTTATACAAATACACTTTCTTTTACTGGTATTTTGTTTATTTATTTTGATACGATTTTTATGTCTATTTTGTATTAATTTTTTTTATACGTATTTACTTCATTTTATGTGTATTTTGTATATATTTTTATAGAAATCAACGTTATTTTATGTGTATTCGTATATATATTTTGAAACAAATTTTCATTGTTTTATATGTATTTTGCATATCTATTTCAATACAAATTTACCTTACAGTATGTGCATTTTTTATATTTATTTTAATACAAATTTTAATATTTTATGTTTATTTTGGTATATATATTTTTATAAAAAATGCGTTATTTTATGGCTATTTTGCATCTTTATTTTCGTACAAATTTACATTATTTTATTAATATTCTGTGTATTTATTTTGATACGATTTTACATTATTCTATTTGTGTTTTGTATATATTTTTTTATACATATTTACATTATTTAATTAGTATTTTGTATATATATTTGATACAAATTTACGTTATTTTAAGTGTATATGTTTATATATTTTCATTCAAACTTCCCTTATTTTATATGTATTTTGTATATGTATTTCAATACAAATTTACCTAATTTTATGTGTATTTTGTATATTTATTTTCATACAAATTTAAATTATTTTTGTGTATTTTTGTATATAGTTTTATACAAACAGATTATTTTATGAGTATTTTGTATATCTATTTTCATACAAATACACATTCTTTTATTGATATTTTGTTTATTTATTTTGACGAGAATTTAAATTATTTAATGTGTATTTTGTATATATATTTTTATACGTATTTACATAATTTCATGTGTATTTTGTATATATATTTCTATAGAAATCTACGTTATATTATGTGTATTTGTATATAGATTTTTAAACAAATTTACACTTTTATGTGTATTTTGCATATTTTTTCAATACAAATTTACCTTATTGTATATGCATTTTGTATATTAATTTTAATACAATTTTAATTATTCCTTGTGTGTTTTTGTATATGTATTTTTATAAAAATATGCTTTATTTTATGGGTATTTTGCATCTTTATTTTCATACAAATTTACGTTATTTTATTGATATTCTGCTTATTCATTTTGATACGATTTGACATTATTCTATGTGTATTTTGTATATATTTTTCATACAAATTTACGTTATTTTATGTGTATTTGTTTATATATTTTGACACAAATTTACAATATTTTATGGGTATTTTGTATATATATTTCAAAAGAAATTTACCTAGATTTATGTGTATATTGAATATCTATTTTCATACAAACTCAAATTATTTTTATGTATTTTTGTAAATATTTCAATACAAATTTAATTATGTTATGTGTATTTTGTAAATCTATTTTCATTCAAATATATATTATTTTATTGGTATTTTGTTGATTTATATTGATACTAATTTACATTATTTTATATGTACTTTTTATATATACTTTTATACGCATTTATATTATTTAATATTTATTTTGAATATATAATTTTATACAAATTCATGGTATTTTATGTGTATTTGTATATATATTTTCATTTAAATTTACATTAATTTATATGTATTTTGCACATATATTTCATTACAAATTTACCTTATTTTATGTTTATTTTGTATGTGTATTTTGTACATTTATATTTATACAAATACACATTCTTTTATTGGTATTTTGTTTATTTATTTTGTTTCGAATTTATATTATTTTATGTGTATTTTGTTCACATTTTTTTATACGTATTTACCTAATTTTATGTGTATTTTGTATATATATTTTTATAGAAATCTACGTTATTTTATGTGTATTCGTATATATATTTTGAAACAAATTTACATTGATTTATATGTATTTTTGCATATCTCTTTCAATAAAAGTTTACCTTATTGTATGTGCATTTTGTATATTTATTTCAATACAAATTTAAATATTTTATGTGTATTTTGGTATATATATTTTTATAAGAATTGCGCTATTTGATGGGAATTTAGCATCTTTATTTTCATACAAATTTACATTATTTTATTAATATTCGGTGTATTTATTTTGATACGATTTTACATTATTCTATTTGTTTTTTATATATATATTTTTTTATACATATTTACATTATTTAATGTGTATCTTGCATATATATTTCATACAAATTAATTATCTATTATTTATTTTCATACAAATACACATTCTTTTTATGATATTTTGTTTATTTATTTTGACACGAATTTACATTACTTAATATGTATTTTATATATATATTTTTATACGTATTTACATAATTTCATGTGTATTTTGTATATATATTTCTATAGAAATCTACGTTATTTTATGTGTATTCGTATATATATTTTGAAACAAATTTACACTGTTTTATTTGTATTTTGCGTTTTTTTTTTTCAATACAAATTTACCTTATTGTATGAGTGCATTTTGTATATTAATTTTAATACAAATTTAACTATTCTATGTGTATTTTTGTATATGTATTTTTAGAAAAAAATATGCTTTATCTTATGTGTATTTTGCATCTTTATTTTCATACAAATATAAATTATTTTATTGATATTCTGTGTACTTATTTTGATACGATTTTACATTATTCTAGGTATAACAAAAATAAATACAGAATACACAAAAAAAGATATGCAAAATACATATAAACAATGTAAATTTGTTTCAAAATATATATACGAATACACATGAAATAAGGTAGATTTCTATAAAAATATATATACAAAATACACATAAAATTAAGTAAATACGTATAAAAAATGTATACAAAATACACATAAAATAATGTAAATTAGTACCAAAATAAATAAACAAAATACCAATAAGAGAATGTGTATTTGTGTAAATATATATATATATATACAAAATACACATTAAATAATATAAATTTGTTTCAAACTATACAAAATACACATGAAATGATGTAAATACGTATAAAAATATATATACAAAATACACATTAATAATGTAAATTCGCGTCAAAATAAATAAACAAAATATCAATAAAAGAATGTGTATTTGTATGAAAATAGATATACAAAATACACATAAAATAACCTAAATTTGTATCAAACTATATACAAAAATACACAAAAATATTTTAAATTTGTTTGAAAATAAATATTCAAAATACACATAAAATTTGGTAAATTTGTATTGAAATACATTTACAAAATACACGTAAAATAATGTAAATTTGTATTGAAATAGATATGCAAAGTACATATAAAACAATGTAAATTTGTTTCAAAATATATATACGAATACACATATAATAACGTAGATTTCTATAAAAATATATATACAAAATACACATAAAATGAGGTAAATAAAAATAAAATGTATACAAAATACATACACATAAAATAATGTAAATTCGTATCAAAATAAATAAACAAAATACCAATAAAAGAATGTGTATTTGTATAAATATAAATATACAAAATACACATAAAATAACGTAAATTTATATAAAACTATATACAAAAATACAAAGAAGTAATTAAATTTGTATGAAAATATATACAAAATACACACAAAATAAGCTAAATTTGAATTGAAATATATATACAAAATACATGAAATAAAGTAAATTTGTATCAAAATATTTATACAAATACACATATAATAACGTAAATTTGTATGAAAATATATAAACAAAATACACATTAAATAATGTAAATACGTATCAAAAAATATGTACAAAATACATATATAATCATGTAATTCGTATCAAAATAAATAAACAAAATACCAGTAAAATAATATAAATTTGTATGAGTAAACGTGTATGTTGCATATTTTTTCAATACAAATTTACATTATTATATACGCATTTTGTATATTAATTTTAATACAAATTTAATTATTCGATGTGTATTTTTGTATCTGTATTTTTATAAACATATGCTTTATTTTTTGGGTATTTTGAATCTTTATTTTCATACAAATTTACATTATTTTATTGATATTCTGCTCATTCATTTTGATACGAATTGACATTATTGTATGTGTATTTTGCATATATTTTTCATACAAGTTTACGTTATTTTATGTGTATTTGTTTATATATTTTGACACAAATTTACAATATTTTATGGGTATTTTGTATATACATTTCAAAAGAAATTTACCTAGTTTTATGTGTATTTTGTATATCTATTTTCATACAAACTCAAATTATTTCTATGTATTTTTGCATATATTTTAACACAAATTTTTGTTATGTTATGTGTATTTTGTAAAAAAATATTTTCATTCAAATATATATTATTTTATTGGTGTTTTGCTGATTTATATTGATACGAATTTACATTATTTTATATGTACTTTGTATATATATTTTTATACGCTTTTACATTATTTAATATTTATTTTGAATATATATTTTTATACAAATTTACTTTATTTTATTTTATTATTTAATATTTATTTTGAATATATATTTTTATACAAATTTACTTTATTTTATGTGCATTTTTGTACATATATTTTTTTAGAAATTTGCGTTATTTTATGTGTATTTGTATATGTTTTCTCATACAAATTTACATTATTTTATTGCTATTTTGTTTATTTATTTTGATACGAATGAAAATATACATAATATACATAAAATAAACTAAATTTGTATTGAAATATATATACAAAATACATAAAATAATGTAAATTTGTATCAAAATATTTTAACAGATGCGCATAAAATAACGTAAATTTGTTTTAAAATATACAAAATACACATTAAATAATGTGTAAATATATAAACAAATACACTTAAAATAACGTTAATTTGTATAAAATATATATAAAAAATAAACATTAAATAATGAAAATAAGTATAAAAAAATATATACAAAACACAAATAGTATAATTTAAAATCGTATAAAAATATATACAGAATATTAATAAAATAATGTACATTTGTATGAAAACTAAGATGCATAATACCTATAAAATAACGCATTTTTATAAAATTATATATACCAAAATACACATAAAATATTTGAATTTGTATTAAAATAAATATACAAAATGCACATACAATATGGTAAATTTGTATTGAAATGGATATGCAAAATACATATAAAACAATGTAAATTTGTTTCAAAATATATATACGAATGCACGTAAAATAACGTAGATTTCTATAAATATACATATAGAAAATAAAAATAAAATTAAGTAAATACGAATAAAAAATGTATACAGAATACACATAAAATAATGTAAATTCGTATAAATATAAATAAACAAAATACCAATAAGGGAGTGTGTATTTGTATAAATATAAATATACAAAATGCACATAAAATTACGTAAATTTGTATAAAACTATATACAAAAGTACACAGAAGTAATTAAATTTGTATGAAAATAGATATACAAAATACACACAAAATAAGCAAAATTTGAATTGAAATATATATACAAAATACATAAAATAAAGTAAATTCGTTTCAAAATATTTTTAACAAATACACATATAATAACGTAAATTTGTAAAAAAATATATAAACAAAATACACATTAAGTAATGTAAATACGGATAAAAAAATATTTACAAAATACACAAATAATCAAGTCGTTCGTATCAAAATAAATAAACAAAAAACTAATTAAATAATGTAAATTTGTATGAGAAAACATATACAAAATACACATAAAATAACGTTTTAAGTTTCAATAAAAATATATGTACAAAAATGCATATAAAATTAGTTTGCATAAAAAAAATATATACAAAACACACATTAGATAGTGTAAATGAGTATAAAAATATATATACAAAATACCTATGAAATAATCTAAATTCGTATTTTTGGATTTTAGGAAATTTCCATTATTTTATGTGTATTTTGTATATGTATTTCAATACAAATTTACCTAATTTTATATGTTTTTTGTATATTTATTTTCATACAAGTTTAAATTATTTTTGTGTATTTTTTGTTTATAATTTTATACAAATTTAGGTTATTTTATGTGTATTTTGTATATCTATTTTCATACAAATACACATTCTTTTCTTGATATTTTGTTTATTTATTTTGACACGAATTAACATTATTTAATGTGTATTTTGTATATAAATTTTTATACTTATTTACATTATTTCAAGTGTATTTTGTATATATATTTCTATAGAAATCTGCGTTATTTTATGTGTATTCGTATATATATTTTGAAAGAAATTTACATTGTTTTATGTGTATTTTGCATATTTTTTCTATACAAATTTAACTTATTGTATGTGCATTTTGTATATTAATTTTAATACATATATGATTAATCTATGTGTATTTTTGTATATGTATTTTTATAAAAATATGCTTTATTTTATGGGTATTTTGCACCTTTATTTTCATACAAATTTACATTATTTTATTGATATTCTGTGTGTTTATTTTGATATGATTTTATATTATTCTATGTGTATTTTGTATATATATTTTATATAAAATGTATTTGTTTTCATTTCATACAAATCTACATTATTTTATGTTTTTTGTACATGTATTTAAATACAAATTTAACTAGTTATATGTGTATTTTGTGTATCTATTTTGTATGTATATTTTCATAGAAATTTACTCTATTTTATGTGTATTCGTATATATATTTTGATACAAATTTACATTATTAATGTGTATTATACATATCTATTTCAATACAAATTTACTTTATTGTACGTGCATTTTGTATATTTATTCTAATACAAATCTAATTATTTTATATGTATTTTTGTATATATATTTTTATGCAAATATGCGTTATTATATGGATATATTGCATCTTTATTTTCATACAAATTTACATTATTTTATTGATATTCTATATTTATTTTGATACGATTTAACATTATTCTATGTTTTTTTTGTATATATTTTTTTATACATATTTACATTATTTAATGTTCATTTTGTATATATATTTTATCCAAATTAACATTATTTTATGTGTATTTGTTTATATATTTTCATACATATTTACATTATTTTATGTGTTTTTTTTTTGTATATGTATTTTACTACGTATTTAAATTATTTTATGTGTATTTTGTATATACATTTTCATAAAAAAATTACGTTATTTTATTGTGTATAAGTATATATTTTGATACAAATTTTATACAAATTCATGTTATTTAATGTGAATTTGTATATATATTTTCATACAAATTTATATTATTTTATATGTATTTTTTCATATATTTCATTACAAATTTACCTTATTTTATGTTTATTTTGTATATTTATTTCATTCAATTTTAAATGATTTTAAGTGTATATTTGTATTTGTATTTAGGTTATTTTATGTGTATTTTGTATATATATTTTCATCCAAAATTACATTATTTTATTGGTATTTCTTAATTTAATTCGATACGAATATATATTATTTCATAGGTATTTTGTATACATATTTTTATACTCATTTACATTATCTAATGTGTGTTTTGTATTTATATTTTTTATGCAAATTTATTTAATGTTCATTTTTGTACATATATCTTCATAGAAATTTGCGTTATTTTATGGGTATAGTTTTATATAAATTTACGTTATTTTATGTGCATTTTGTATATTTATGTTTATACAAATACACATTCTTTTATTGGTATATTGTTTATTTACATTTATACGAATTTACATTATTTTATGAGTATTTTGTATACATTTTTTTATACGTATTTACCTAATTTTATGTGTATTTTGAATATGTATTTTTATAGAAATCTACGTTATTTTATGTGTATTCGTATATATATATTGAAACAAATTTACATTATTTTATATGTATTTTGCATATCTATTTCAATACAAATTTACCTTATTGTATGTGCATTTTGTATATTTATTTTAATACAAGTTCAAATATTTTATGTGTATTTTGGTATCAATAATTTTATAAAAAATGCGTTATTTTATAGGTATATTGCATCTTAATTTTCATACAAATTTACATTATTATTAATATTTCTGTGTATATATTTTGATACGATTTTACATTATACTATTTGTGTTTTGTATATATTTTTTTATACATATTTATATTATTTAATGTGTATTTTGTATATATATTTCATACAAATCTACGTTATTATATGTGTATTTGTTTATATATTTTCTTTCAAATTTACATTATTTTATGTATATTTTGTATATGTATTTCAATACAAATTAACCTAATTTTATGTGTATTTTGTATATTTCTTTTCAGAGAAATTTAAATTATTTTTGTGTATTTTTGTATATGGTTTTATACAAATTTAGGTTATTTTACGTACGCATTTACATTATTAAATGTGTGTTTTGTATATATATTTTTATCCAACATAAAATAAAGTAAATTCGTTTCAAAATATTTTTAACAAATACACATATAATAACGTAAATTTGTAAAAAAATATATAAACAAAATACACATTAAGTAATGTAAATACTTAGAAATTTTTTTTTACAAAAGACACAAATAATCAAGTCATTCGTATCAAAATAAATAAACAAAAAACTAATTAATTAATGTAAATTTGAATGAGAAAACATATACAAAATACACATAAAATAACGTTTTAAGTTTCAATAAAAATATGTGTACAAAAATGCACATAAAATTAGTTTGCATAAAAAAATATATACAAAACACACATTAGATAATGTAAATGAGTATAAAAATATGTATACAAAATACCTATGAAATAATCTAAATTCGTATTTTTGGATTTTTGGAAATTTCCATTATTTTATGTGTATTTTGTATATGTATTTCAATACAAATTTACCTAATTTTATATGTTTTTTGTATATTTATTTTCATACAAGTTTAAATTATTTTTGTGTATTTTTGTTTATAGTTTTATACAAATTTAGGTTATTTTATGTGTATTTTGTATATCTATTTTCATACAAATGCACATTCTTTTCATGATATTTTGTTTATTTATTTTGACACGAATTAACATTATTTAATGTGTATTTTGTATATATATTTTTATACGTATTAACATTATTTCAAGTGTATTTTGTATATATATTTCTATAGAAATCTGCGTTATTTTATATGTATTCGTATATATATTTTGAAACAAATTAACATTGTTTTATGTGTATTTTGCATATTTTTTCAATACAAATTTACCTTATTGTATGTGCATTTTGTATATTAACTTTAATACAAATTTGATTAATCTATATGTATTTTTGTATACGTATTTTTATAAAAATATTCTTTATTTTATGGGTATTTTGCATCTTTATTTTCAAACAAATTTACATTATTTTATTGATATTTTGTGTATTTATTTTGATATGATTTTACATTATTCTATGTGTATTTTGTATATATATTTTATATAAAATGTATTTGTTTTCATTTCATACATATCTACATTATTTTATGTGTTTTTTCTACATGTATTTAAATACAAATTTAACTAGTTATATCTGTATTTTGTAAATCTATTTTGTATGTATATTTTCATAGAAATTTACTCTATTTTATGAGTATTCGTATATATATTTTGATACAAATTTACATTATTAATGTGTATTTTGCATATCTATTTCAATACAGATTTACTTTATTGTACGTGCATTTTGTATATTTATTTTAATACAAATCTAATTATTTTATATGTATTTTTGTATATATTTTTTTTATGCAAATATGCGTAATAATAGATTATAAATTTGTATAAAATATATATGCAAGATACACATTAAATAATGTAAATATGTATAAAAAAGTATATACAAAAAACAAATAGAATAATGTAACATCGTATCAAAATAAATACACCGTATATTAATAAAATAATGTAAATTTGTATGAAAATAAAGATGCAAAATTCCCATCAAATAGCGCATTTCTTATAAAAATATATATACCAAAATACACATAAAATATTTAAATTTGCATTGAAATAAATATACAAAATACACATACAATAAGGTAAATTTGTATTGAAAGAGATATGCAAAAATACATATAAAACAATGTAAATTTGTTTCAAAATATATATACGAATACAAATAAAAAAACGTATATTTCTATAAAAATATATATACAAAATACACATAAAATTAAGTAAATACGTATAAAAAATGTATACAAAATACACATAAAATAATGTAAATTCGAATTAAAATAAATAAACAAAATACCAATAAAAGAATGTGTATTTGGATAAATGTAAATATACAAAATGCACATACAAAATAAACATAAAATAAGGTAGATTTGTAATAAAATATATGTACAAAATAACACATAAAATAATGTAAATTTATATGAAAATATATATACAAATACACATAAAATACCATGAATTTGTATAAAAATATATATTCAAAATAAATATTAAATAATGTAAAAGCGTATAAAAATATATATACAAAGTACATATAAAAAATTGTAAATTCGTATCAATATAAATCAACAATACACCAATAAAATAATATATATTTGAATGAAAATAAAATTACAAAATACACATAACTAAATTTTGTATTAAAATATATACAAAAATACATAGAAATATTTTGAGTTTGTATGAAAATAGATATACAAAATACACATAAAACTAGGTAAATTTATTTTGAAATGTATATACAAAATAAACATAAAATATTGTAAATTTGTGTCAAAATATATAAACAAATACACATAAAATAACGTAAATTTGTATGAAAAATATATACAAAATACACATAGAATAATGTCAATTCGTATCAAAATGAATGAGCAGAATATCAATAAAATAATGTAAATTTGTATGAAAATAAAGATGCAAAATGCCCAAAAAATAAAGCATATGTTTATAAAAATACAGATACAAAAATACACATCGAATAATTAAATTTGTATTAAAATTAATATACAAAATGCGTATATAATAAGGTAAATTTGTATTGAAAAAATATGCAACATACACGTTTACTCATACAAATTTATATTATTTTATTGGTATTTTGTTTATTTATTTTGATACGAATTACATGATTATATGTGTATTTTGTACATATTTTTTATACGTATTTACATTATTTAATGTGTATTTTGTTTATATATTTTCATACAAATTTACGTTATTATATGTGTATTTGTATAAATATTTTGATACAAATTTACTTTATTTCATGTATTTTGTATATATATTTCAATTCAAATTTAGCTTATTTTGTGTGTATTTTGTATATATTTTCATACAAATTTAATTACTTCTGTGTATTTTTGTATATAGTTTTATATAAATTTACGTTATTTTATGTGTATTTTGTATATTTATATTTATACAAATACACATTCTTTATTGGTATTCTGTTTATTTATTTTGATACGAGTTTACATTATTTTATGTGAATTTTGTATACATTTTTTTATACGTATTTACTTCATTTTATGTGTATTTTGTATATATATATATATATATATATATATATATATATATATATATATATATATATATATATATATATATATATATATATATATATATATATATATATATATATATATATATATATATATATATATATTTTTTTATAGAAATCTACGTTATTTTATGTGTATTCGTATATATATTTTGAAACAAATTTACATTGTTTTATATGTATTTTGCATATCTATTTCAATTCAAATTTACCTTATTGTATGTGTTTTTTGTATATTTATTTTAATACAAATTTAATTTTTTTATGTGTATTTTGGTATATATATTTTTATAAATAAAAAAAATGCGTTATTTTATGGGTATTTTGCTTCTTTATTTTCATACAAATTTACATTATTTTATTAATATTCTGTGTACTTATTTTGATACGATTTTACATTATTCTATTTGTGTTTTGTACATATTTTTTTATACAAATTTACGTTATTTTAAGTGTATTTGTTTATGTATTTTCATTCAAATTTACATTATTTTATGTGTATTTTGTGTATGTATTTCAATACAAATTTACCTAATTTTATGTGTATTTTGTATATTTATTTTCATACAAATTTAAAATATTTTTGTGTATTTTTGTAAATTTGTATATTTGTATATTTAAAACAAATTTACGTTATTTTATGCGCATCTGTTAAAATATTTTGATACAAATTTACATTATTTTATGTATTTTGTATATATATTTCAATACAAATTTAGTTTATTTTATGTATATTTTGTATATCTATTTTCATTCGTATCAAAATAAATAAACAAAATAGCAATAAAATAATGTAAATTTGTATGAGAAAACATATACAAATACACATAAATTAACGCAAATTTCTAAAAAAATATATGTACAAAAAATCACATAAAATAAAGTAAATTTGCATAAAAATATATATACAAAACACACATTAAATAATGTAAATGCGTACATAAAATAACCTAAATTTGTATAAAACTATATACAAAAACACACAAAAATATATATATACAAAAAAAATAGAATAATGCAAAATTGTATCAAAATAAATACACCGCATATTAATAAAATAATGTAAATTTGTATGAAAATAAAGATGCAAAATTTCCATCAAATAGCGCATTTCTTATAAAAATATATATTCCAAAATACACAAAAAATATTTAAATTTGTATTGAAATAAATATACAAAATGCACATACAATAAGGTAAACTTCTATTGAAAGAGATATGCAAAAATACATATAAAACAATGTAAATTTGTTTCAAAATATATATACGAATACACATAAAATAACGTAGATTTCTATAAATATATATATACAAAATACACATAAAATTAAGTAAATACGTATAAAAAAATGTAATCAAAATACACATAAAATAATGTAAACTCGAAACAAAATAAATAAACAAAATACCAATAAAAGAATGTGTATTTGTATAAATATAAATGTACAAAATACACATACAAAATAAACATAAAATAAGGTAAATTTGTAATGAAATATATTTACAAAATACACATAAAATAATGTAAATTTATATGAAAATATATATACAAATACACATAAAATACCATGAATTTGTATAAAATTATATATTCAAAATAAATATTAAATAATGTAAATGCGTATAAAAATATATATACAAAGTACATATAAAATAATGTAAATTCGTATCAATATAAATCAACAAAATACCAATAAAATAATATATATTTGAATGAAAATAGATTTACAAAATACACATAACATAACTAAAATTTCTATTGAAATATAAACAAAAATACATAAAAATAATTTGAGTTTGTATGAAAATAGATATTCAAAATACACATAAAACTAGGTAAATTTCTTTTGAAATATATACACAAAATACCCATAAAATATTGTAAATTTGTGTCAAAATATATAAACAAATACACATGAAATAACTTAAAATAACGTAAATATGTATCAAATATATATACAAAAAACACATTAAATAATGTAAATATGTATAAAAAAATATATACAAAACACAAATAAAATAATGTAAAATCGTATCAAAATAAATACAGAAAATATTAATAAAATAATGTAAATTTGTATGAAAATTGATGCAAAATACCCATAAAATAACGCATTTTTTTACAAAAATATATATACGAAAAAACATAAAATATTTGATTTTGTATTAAAATAAATAGATATACAAAATACACATATAATAAGCTAAATTTGAATTGAAATATAAATACAAAATACATAAAATAATGTAAATTTGTATCAAAATACTTATACAAATACACATATAATAACGTAAATTTGTATAAAAATATATAAACAAACTACACATTAAATAATGTAAATACGTATAAAAAAATGTACAAAATACACAAATAATCATGTAATTCGTATAAAAATAAATAGACAAAATACCAATAAAATAATGTAAATTTCTATGAGAAAACATATACAAAATACACATAAATAACGCAAATATCAATAATAATTTATATAATATAATATATTTTTATACATATATAAAATATTTAATGTATATTTTGTATATATATTTTATCCAAATTTACGTTATTTTATATGTATTTGTTTATATATTTTCATACAAATTTACATTATTTTATGTGAGTTTTGTATATGTATTTCAATACAAATTTGCCTAACTTTATGTGTATTTTGCATATCTATTTTCAAACAAATTTAAATAATTTTTATGTATTTTTGTATATAATTTTATACTAATTTTAGTTATTTTATTTCTTTTTTGTATATATATTTTCCTACAAATATACATTCTTTTATTGGAATTTTGTGTATTTAATTTTTTACGAATTTACATTATTTTATGTGTATTTTGTATATATATTTTTCTACGTATTTAAATTATTTTATGTGTATTTTATATATACATTTTCATAAAAAATTACGTTATTTTATTGTGTGTATTCGAATATATTTTGAAACAAATTTTATACAAATTCATGTTATTTTATGTGTATTTGCATATATATTTTCATACAAATTTATATTATTTTAAGTGTATTCTTACATATATTTTATTACAAATTTACCTTATTTTATGCTTATTTTGTATATTTATTTCATTCAATTTTAAATTATTTAATGTGTATTTTTGTATTTGTATTTGGGTTATCTTAGGTTATCTTTAGGTTACCTTATTTTATGTTTATTTTGTATATTTATTTCATTCAATTTAAAATTATTTTATGTGTATATTTGTATTTGTATTTAGGTTATTTTATGTGTATTTTGTATATATATTTTCATCCAAAATTATATTATTTTATTGGTATTTCTTAATTTAATTCGATACGAACTTAGATTATTTCATAGGTATTTTGGATACATATTTTTATACTCATGTACATTATCTAATGTGTGTTTTGTATATATATTTTTATGCAAATTTATCTAATGTTCATTTTTGTACATATATTTTTATAGAAATTTGCGTTATTTTATGTATATAGTTTTATATAAATTTACGTTAATTTATGTGCATTTTGTATATTTATATTTATACAAATACACATTCTTTTATTGGTATATTGTTTATTTACATTTATACGAATTTACATTATTTTATGTGTATTTTGTATACATTTTTTTATACGTATTTACTTAATTTTATGTGTATTTTGTATATGTATTTTTATAGAAATCTACGTTATTTTATGTGTATTCGTATATATATTTTGAAACAAATTTACATTATTTTGTATGTAATTTGCATATCTATTTCAATACAAATTTACCTTATTGTATGTGCATTTTGTATATTTTTTTTAATACAAGTTCAAATATTTTATGTGTATTTTTATATCAATAATTTTATAAAAAATGCGTTATTTTATAGGTATTTTGCATCTTAATTTTCATTTTATATGTACTTTGTATATATATTTTTATACGCTCTTACATTATTTAATATTTATTTTGAATATATATTTTTATACAAATTCATGGTATTTTATGTGTATTTGTATATATATTTTCATATAAATTTACATTATTGTATGTGTATTTTGTACATATATTTTATAACAAATCTACCTTATTTTATGTTTATTTTGTATGTGTATTTTGTATATTTATATTTATCCAAATACACATTCTTTTATTGGTAGTTTTTTTTTTTCGAATTTACATTATTTTATGTGTATTTTGAATACATTTTTTTATACGTATTTACTTAATTTTATGTGTATTTTGTATATATATTTTTTATAGAAATCTACGTTTTTTTATTTGTATTCGTATATATATTTTTAAACAAATTTACATTGTTTTATATGTATTTTTGAATATCTCTTTCAATACAAATTTACCTTATTGTATGTGCATTTTGTATATTTATTTCAATACAAATTTAAATATTTTATGTGTATTTTGGTATATATATTTTTATAAGAAATGCGCTATTTTATGGGAATTTTGCATCTTTATTTTCATACATATTTACATTATTTTATTGATATTCGGTGTATTTATTTTGATACGATTTTACATTATTCTATTTGTTTTTTGTATATACTTTTTTATATATATTTACATTATTTAATGTGTATCTTGCATATATATTTTATACAAATTTATTATCTATTATCTATTTTCATACAAATACACATTCTTTTCATGATATTTTGTTTATTTATTTTGACACGATTTTAAATTATTTCATATGTATTTTGTATATATATTTTTATACGTATTTACATAATTTCATATGTATTTTGTATATATATTTATTAGATATTCAAAATACACATAAAATAACGTATATTTGTATCAAACTATATACAAAAAATACACAAAAATATTTTAAATTTGTATGAAAATAAATATACAAAATACACATAAAATTAGGTAAATTTGTATGGAAATACATATACAAAATACACATAAAATAATGTAAATTTGAATGAAAATACATAAACAAATACACTTAAAATAACTTAAATTTGTATAAAATAATATATACAAAACACAAATAGAATAATGTAAAATCGTATCAAAATAAATACACAGAATACTAATAAAATAACGTAAATTTGTATGAAAATAAAGAGGCAAAATATATATATATATATAAAATATATATATATATATATATAAAATATATATATATATATATATATATATATATATATTTTATATATATATATTTTATATATATATATATATATATATATATATATATATATATATATATATAAAAAATATATATATATAAAATATATATATATAAAATATATATATATATATATATATATATATATATATATATATATATATATATATATATATATATATATATATATATATATATATATATATATATATCTATATATATATATATATACAAAATATATAAAATGAAGTAAATACGTATAAAAAATGTATACAAAATACACATAAAATAATGTAAATTAAATAAACAAAATGTATTTGTATAAATATAAATATACAAAATACACATAAAATAACGTAAATTTATATAAAACTATACAAAAATACACAGAAGTAATTAAATTTGTATGAAAATATATACAAAATACAGCTAAAATAAGCTAAATTTGAATTGAAATATATATACAAAATACATGAAATAAAGTAAATTTGTATCAAAATATTTATACAAATACACATATAATAACATAAATTTGTATGAAAATATATAAACAAAATACACATTAAATAATGGAAATACGTATAAAAAAATGTGTACAAATTACACATATAATCATGTAATTCGTATCAAAATAAATAAACAAAATAGCCATAAAATAATATAAATTTGTATGAGTAAACGTGTATGTTGCATATTTTTTCAATAGAAATTTACCTTATTATATACGCATTTTGTATATTAATTTTAATACAAATTTAATTATTCGATGTGTATTTTTGTATCTGTATTTTTATAAACATATGCTTTATTTTTTGGGTATTTTGCATCTTTATTTTCATACAAATTTACATTATTTTATTGATATTCTGCTGATTCATTTTGATACGAATTGACATTATTCTATGTGTATTTTGTATATATTTTTCATACAAATTTACGTTATTTTATGTGTATTTGTTTATAAATTTTGACCCAAATTTACAATATTTTATGGCTATTTTGTATATACATTTCAAAAGAAATTTACCTAGTTTTATGTGTATTTTGTATATCTATTTTCATACAAACTCAAATTATTTCTATGTATTTTTGTATATATTTTAATACAAATTTTAGTTATGTTATGTGTATTTTGTAAATTTATTTTCATTCAAATATATATTATTTTAATGGTGTTTTGTTGATTTATATTGATACGAATTTACATTATTTTATATGTACTTTGTATATATATTTTTATACGCTGTAACATTATTTAATATTTATTTTGAATATATGTTTTTATACAAATTCATGGTATTTTTTGTGTATTTGTGTGTATTTTGTATATTTATATTTATACAAATACACATTCTTTTATTGGTATTTTGTATATTTATTTTGATACGAATTTACATTATTTTATGTGTATTTCGTATACTTTTTTTATACGTATTTACCTCATTTTATGTGTATTTTGTATATATATTTTTATAGAAATCTACGTTATTTTATGTGTATTCGTATATATATTTAGAGACAAATTTACATTGTTTTATATGTATTTTGCATATCTATTTCAATACAAATTTGCCTTATTGTATGTGTTTTTTATATATTTATTTTAATACAATTTTTTTTTATGTGTATTTTGGTATATATATTTTTATAAATAAAAAAAATGCGTTATTTTATGGGTATTTTGCCTCTTTATTTTCATACAAATTTACATTATTTTATTAATATTCTGTGTATCTATTCTGATACGATTTTACATTATTCTGTTTGTTTTTTGTATATATTTTTTATACAAATATACGTAATTTTAAGAGTATTTGTTTGTCTTTTCATTCAAATTTACATTATTTTATGTGTATTTTGTATATGTATTTCAATACAAATTTACCTAATTTTATGTGTATTTTGTATATTTATTTTCATACAAATTTAAAATATTTTTGTGTATTTTTGTATATAGTTTGATACAAATTTAGGTTATTTTATGTGTATTTTGTATATCATTTTTCATACAAATACACATTCTTTTATTGATATTTTGTTTATTTATTTTGAAAAGAATTTACATTATTTAATGTATATTTTGTATATATATTTTTATACGTATTTGCATCATTTCATGTGTATTTTGTATATATATTCCTATAGAAATCAACGTTATTTTATGTGTATTCGTATATATATTTTTAAACAAATTTACACTATTTTATGTGTATTTTGCGTTTTTTTTTCAATTGAAATTTACCTTATTGTATGTGCATTTTGTATATTAATTTTAATACGAATTTAATTATTCTAAGTGTATTTTTGTATATGTATTTTTTTAAAAAAATATGCTTTATTTTATGGGTATTTTGCATCTTTATTTTCATACAAATTTAAATTATTTTATTGATATTCTGTGTACTTATTTTGATACGATTTTACACTATTCTATGTATATCAAAAATAAATACAGAATACACAAAAATAGATATGCAAAATACATATAAACAATGTAAATTTGTTTCAAAATATATAAATACATGTACAAAATACACATAAAAAAATGTAAATTTGTACGTTCTTTTATCGGAATTTTGTTTATTGATTTTGATACGAATTTTCATTATTTTATATATATATATATATATATATATATATATATATATATATATATATATATATATATATATATATATATATATATATATATATATATATATATATATATATATATATATATATATATATATATATATATATATACATATTTACATAATTTTATATGTATTTTTAATATATATTTTTATAGAAATTTACTCTATATTATGTGTATTCGTATATGTATTTTGATACAAATTTACATTATTTATGTGTATTTCGCATATCTGTTTCAATACAATTTTTTTTTATTGTATGTGTCTTTTGTATATTTATTTTGATACAAATTTAATTATTTTATGTGTATTTTTGTATATATATTTTTAAACAAATATGCGTTATTATATGGGTATTTTGCATCTTTATTTTCATACAAATTTACATTATTTTATTGATAGTCTGTTTATTTATTTTGATACTATTTTACGTTATTCTGTGTATTTTGTATATATATTCTTAGACATATTTACATTATTTAATGTATATTTTGTACATATATTTTATGGAAATTTACGTTATCTTATGTGTATTTGTTTATATAGTTTCATACAAATTTACATTATTTTATGTGTATTTTGTATATGTATTTCAATAAAAATTTGCCTAATTTCATGTGTACTTTGCATATCTATTTTCAAACAAATTTAAATTTTTTTTTGTGTGTATTTTTGTATATATTTTTAAACAAATTTTGTTATTTTATTTGTATTTTGTATATATATTTTCCTACAAATATATATTCTTTTAGAGGAAATTTTGTTTATTTATTTTTATACGAATTTACATTAATCTATGTGTATTTTGTATATATATTTTTCTATGTATTTACATTATTTAATGTGTATTTTGTATATATATTTTCATAAAATTTACGTTATTTTATTGTGTGTATTCGTATATATTTTGATACAAATTTACTTTATTTTGTTTTTTGCATATCTATTTCAATAAAAATCTACCTTATTGTATGTGTATTTTGTATATTTATTTTAATACAAATTTAATTATTTTATGTGTATTTTTGTATATATATTTTTTTTAATATGAGATATTTTATGGGTATATTCCATCTTTATTTTTATAAATTTTTACATTACGTACATATCTTTTATACGTATTTACATTATATAATGTGTATTCTGTTTATATATTTTTGTACAAATTTACGTTATTATATGTGTATTTGAATATATATTTTGATACAAATTTACATTATTTTATGTATTTTCTATATTTATTTCAATTCAAATTTAGCTTATTTTAAGTGTCTTTTGTATATCTATTTTAAGACAATTTTTTTTTTTTTTTTTTTTGTATATAGCTTTATACAATTTTACGTTATTTTATGTGTATTTTGTATATTTATATTTATACAAGTGCACATTCTTTTATTGGCATTTAGTTTATTTATTTTGATACGAATTTACATTATTTTATATGTATTTTGTATTCATTTTCTTATACGTATTTACTTCATGTTATGTGTATTTTGTATATTTATTTTTATAGAAATCTACGTTATTTTATGTGTATTCGTATGTATATTTTGAAAGAAATTTACATTGTTTTATATGTATTTTGCATATCACTTTCAATACAAATTTACCTTATTGTATGTTCATTTTGTATATCTATTGTAATACAAATTTAAATATTTTATGTGTATTTTGGTATATATATTTTCATAAAAAATGCGTTGTTTTATGGGTATTTTGCTTCTTTATTTTCATACAAATTTACATTATTTTATTAATATTCTGTGTATTTATTTTCATACTATTTTATATTATTCTATTTGTCTTTTGTATATATTTTTTTATACATATTTACATTATTTAATGTGTATTTTATATATATATATTTCATAGAAATTTACATTTTTTTAAGTGTATTTGTTTATATATTTTCATTCAAATTTACATTATTTTATGTGCATTTTGTATATGTATTTCAATACAAATTTACCTAATTTTATGTGTATTTTGTATACAATTAGGTAAATTTATATTGAAATAGATATGCAAAATACATATAAAACAATGTAAAATTTGTTTCAAAATATATATACGAATACACATAAAATAACGTAGATTTCTATAAAAATATAAATACAAAATACACATAAAATGAAGTAAATACGTATAAAAAAATGTATACAAAATACACATAAAATAATGTAAATTCGTATAAAAATAAATAAACAAAATACCAATTAAAAAAATGTGTATTTGTATAAAAATAAATATACAAAATACACATAAAATATCGTAAATTTATATAAAACTATATACAAAAATACACAAAAGTAGTTAAATTTGTATGAAAATAGATATACAAAATACACATAAAATAAACTAAATTTGTGTATTTTTGTATATACTTTTATATCAATTTACGTTATTTTATGTGTATTTTGTATATTTATATTTATACAAATACACATTCTTTTATTAGTATTTTGTTTATTTATATCGATACGAGTTTACATTATTTTATGTGTAATTTGTAGACATTTTTTTATACGTATTTACTTCATTTTATGTGTATATTGTATATATATCTTTATAAAATATGCGTTATTTTATGTGTATTCGTATATATATTTTGAAACAAATTTACATTGTTTTATATGTATTTTGCATATCTATTTCAATACAAATTTTCCTTATTGTGTGTGCATTTCGTATATTTATTTTAATACAAATTCAAATATTCTATGTGTGTTTTGGTATATATATTTTTATAAAAAAATGCGCTATTTTGGGGGTATTTTGCATCTTAATTTTCATACAAATTTACATTATTTTATTAATATTCTGTTTATTTATTTTGATACGATTTTACATTATTCTATTTGTGTTTTGTATATATTTTTGTATACATATTTATATTATTTAATGTGATTTTACATATATATTTTATACAAATTTACGTTAATTTAATTGCATTTGTATATATATATTTTAATTCAAATCTACACTTTTTGATGCGTATTTTGTAAATGTATTTAAATACATTGTTTATATATTTTCATATATATTTACATTATTTTATGAGTGTTTTTTATATGTATTTCAATCCAAATTTGCCTAATTTTATGTGTATTTTGCCTATCTATTTTCAAACAAATTTAAATTATTTATGCGTATTTTTGTATAAATTTTTATACAAATTTTAGTTATTTTATTTGTATTTTGTATATATATTTTCCTACATATATACATTCTATTATTGCAATTTTGTTTATTTATTTTGATACGAATTTCTATTACTTTATGTGTATTTTGTATATATATGTTTCTACGTATATACATTATTTTATGTGTATTTTGGATATATATTTTCATAAAAATTTACGTTATTTTATTGTGTGCTCTCGTATATATTTTGATACAAATTTTATACAAATTCATGTTATTTTATGTGTATTTGAATACATATTTTCATACAAATTTAAATTATTTTATGTGTATTTTTACATGTATTTCATTACAAATTTACCTTATTTTATGTTTGTTTCATATATTCATTTCATGCAATTTTAAATTATTTTATGTGTATATTTGTATTTGTATTTAGGTTATTTTATTTGTATTTTCTATATACATTTTCATCCAAAACTACATTATTTTATTGGTATTTTGTTAATTTAATTCGATACGAATTTAGATTATTTCAAAGGAATTTTTTATACATTTTTTTATACGCATTTACATTATTTAATGTGTGTTTTGTATATATATTTTGATGCAAATTTACTTTAATTGATGTGAATTTTTGTACATATATTTTTAAAGAAATTAGCGTATTTTGTATATGTTTTCTCATACAAATTTACATTATATTATTGGTATTTTGTTTATTTATTTTGATACGAATTACATGATTATATGTGTATTTTCTACATATTTTTTAAACGTATTTACATTATTTAATGTGTATTATGTTTATGTGTTTTTATACAAATTTACGTTATTATATGTGTATATATATATATATATATATATATATATATATATATATATATATATATATATATATATATATATATATATATATATATATATATATATATATATATATATATATATATATATATATATATATATATATATATATATATATATATATATATATATATATATATATATATATATATATATATATATATTTCAATTCAAATTTAGTTTATTTTATGTGTATTTTGTATATCTATTTTCACACAAATTTAATTACTTTTGGGTATTTTTGCATATAGTTTTATATAAATTTACGTTATTTTATTTGTATTTTGTACGTTTATATTTATAACAATACACATTCTTTTATTAGTATTTTGTTTATTTATTTTCATACGAGTTTAAATTATTTTATGTGTATTTTGTATACCTTTTTTTATACGTATTTACTTCATTTTATGTGTATTTTGTATATTTATTTTCATAGAAATCTACGTTATTTTATGTGTATTCGTATATATATTTTGAAAAAAATTTACATGGCTTTATATGTATTTTGCATATCAATTTCAATACAAATTTACCTTATTGTATGTGCATTTTTTATATTTATTTTAATACAAATTCAAATATTTTATGAGTGTCTTGGTATATATATTTTTATAAAAAATGCGTTATTTTATGGGTATTTTGCATCTTAATTTTCATACAAATTTACATTATTTTATTAATATTCTGTGTATTTATTTTGATACGATTTTATATTATTCTATTTGTGTTTTGTATATATTTTTTTATACATAATTACATTATTTAATGTGTATTTTTTATATATATTTTATACAAATTTACTTTATTTTAAGTGTATTTGTTTATATATTTTCATTCAAATTTACATTATTTTATGTGTATTTTGTAAATGTATTTCAATACAAATTTACCTAATTTTATGTGTATTTTGCATTTTTATTTTCATACAAATTTACATTATTTTATTTATATTCTGTTTATTTTTTTTAAACAATTTTACATTATTCTATATGTATTTTTTTTATATATTTTTATACGTATTTACTTAATTTTATGTGTGTTTTGTATATATATATTTTTATAAAAATCTACGTTATTTTATGTGTATTCGTATATATATTTTGAAACAAATTTACATTGTTTTTATATGTATTTTTGCATATCTCTTTCAATACAAGTTTACCTTATTGTATGTGCATTTTGTATATTTATTTCAATACAAATTTAAATATTTTATGTGTATTTTGGTATATATATATTTCTAAGAAATGCGCTATTTGATGGGAATTTAGTATCTTTATTTTCATACAAATTTACATTATTTTATCAATATTTGGAATATTTATTTTGATACGATTTCACATTATTCTATTTTTTTTGTATATATTTTTTTTATACATATTTACATTATTTAATGGGTATCTTGCATATATATTTCATACAAATTTATTATCTATTATTTATTTTCATACAAATACACATTCTTTTCATGATATTTTGTTTATTTATTTTGACACGAATTTACCTAGATATGTATTTTGTATATATATTTTTATACGTATTTACATAATTTCATGTGTATTTTGTATATATATTTCTATAGAAATCTACGTTATTTTATGTGTATTCGTATATATATTTTGAACAAATTTACTTTGTTTTATATGTATTTTTGAATATCTCTTTCAATACATATTTTCCTTACTGTATATGCATTTTGTATATTTATTTCAATACAAATTTAAAAAATTTATGTGTATTTTGATATATATATATTTATAAAAAATGCGCTATTTTATACGTAGATTTCTATAAAAACATATACAAAATACACATAAAATGAAGTAAATACGTATAAAAAATATATAAACTAAATACACATTAATTAATGAAAATACGTATAAAAATATGTACAAAATACACATATAATCATCTAATTCGTATCAAAATAAATAAACAAAATAGCAATAAAATAATGTAAATTTGTTGGAGAAAACATATACAAATAACCCAAATTTCTATAAAAATATATGTATAAAAATGCACATAAAATAAAGTAGATTTGCATAAAAATATATATACAAAACATACACAAAATAATGTAAATGCGTACAGAAAATAACCTAAATTTGTTTAAAATTATATAAAAAAATACACAAAAATAGTTTAAATTTGTTTGAAAAGAAATATACAAAATACACAAAAAATTAGGTAAATTTGTATGGAAATACATATACAAAATACACATCAAATAATGTAAATTTGAATGAAAATATATAAACAAATACACTTAAAATAACGTAAATTTGTATAAAATATATATGCAAGATACACATTAAATAATGTAAATGTGTATAAAAAAATATATACAAAAAACAAATAGAATAATGTAAAATCGTATCAAAATAAATACACAGAATATCAATAAAATAATGTAAATTTGTATAAAAATAAAGATGCAAAATTCCAATAAAATAGCGCATTTCTTATAAAATATATATACCAAAATACACATAAAATATTTAAATTTGTATTGAAATAAATGTACAAAATGCATATACAGTAAGGTAAATTTGTATTAAAAGAGATATTCAAAAATACATATAAAACCATGTAAATTTGTTTCAAAATATATATACGAATACACATAAAATAAAGTAGATTTCTATAGAAATATATATACAAAATACATATGAAATTATGTAAATTCGTATAAAAATATATATACAAAATACATATCAAATAATGTAAATTCGTGTCAAAATAAATAAACAAAATATCATGAAAAGAATGTGTATTTGTATGAAAATAGATAATAGATAATAAATTTGTATAAAATATATATGCAAGATACACATTAAATAATGTAAATATGTATAAAAAAGTATATACAAAAAACAACTAGAATAATGTAAAATCGTATCTAAATAAATACACCGAATATTAATAAAATAATGTAAATTTGTATAAAAATAAAGATGCAAGATTCCAAGAAAATAGCGCATTTCTTATAAAATATATATACCAAAATACACATAAAATATTTAAATTTGTATTGAAATAAATATACAAAATGCACATACAATAAGGTAGATTTGTATTGAAAGATATGCAAAAATACATATAAAACAATGTAAATTAGTTTCAAAATATATATACGAATACAAATAGAAAAACGTAGATTTCTAAAAAAATATATATACAAAATACACATAATATTAAGTAAAGACGTATAAAAAAATGTATACAAAATACACATAAAATAATGTAAATTCGATTTAAAATAAATAAACAAAATACCAATAAAAGAATGTGTATTTGGATATATATAAATATAAAAAATACATATACAAAATAAACATAAAATAAAGTAGATTTGTAATAAAATATATTTACAAAATACACATAAAATAATGTAAATTTATATGAAAATATATATACAAATACACATAAAATACCATGAATTTGTATAAAAATATATATTCAAAATAAATATTAAATAATGTAAAAGCGAATAAAAATATATATACAAAGTACATATAAAATAAACAAATTCCTATCAATATAAATCAACAAAACACCAATAAAATAATATATATTTGAATGAAAATAAATTTACAAAATACACATAACATAACTAAAATTTATATTAAAATATATACAAAAATACATATAAATAATTTGACTTTGTATGAAAATAGATATACAAAATACATAGATTTCTTTTGAAATGTATATACAAAATACCCATAAAATATTGTAAATTTGTGTCAAAATATATAAACAAATACACATAAAATAACTTAAATTTGTATGAAAAATACATACAAAATAATAATAGAATAATGTCAATTCGTATCAAAATGAATGAGCAGAATATCAATAAAATAATGTAAATTTGTTTGAAAATAAAGATGCAAGATACCCAAAAAATGAAGTATATGTTTATAAAAATACAGATACAAAAATACACATCGAATAATTAAATTTGTATTAAAATTAATATACAAAATGCGTATATAATAAGGTAAATTTGTATTGAAAAAATATGCAACATACACGTTTACTCATACAAATTTATATTATTTTATTATTTTGTTTATTTATTTTGATACGAATTACATGATTATATGTGTATTTTGTACATATTTTTTTATAAGTATTTACATTATTTAATGTGTATTTTGTTTATATATTTTCATACAAATTTACGTTATTATATGTGTATTTGTATAAATATTTTGATACAAATTTAATTCATTTCATGTATTTTGTATATATATTTCAATTCAAATTTAGCTTATTTTGTGTGTATTTTGAATATATTTTCATACAAATTTAATTACTTCAGTGTATTTTTGTATATAGTTTTATAAATTTACGTTATTTTATGTGTATTTTGTATATTTATATTTATACAAATACACCTTCTTTTATTGGTATTTTGTTTATTTATTTTTATACGAATTTACATTATTTTATATGTATTTTGTATACATTTTTTTATACGTATTTACTTCATTTTATGTGTATTTTGTATATATATTTTTATTGAAATCTACGTAATTTTATGTGTATTCGTATATATATTTTTAAACAAATTTACATTGTTTTATATGTATTTTGCATATCTATTTCAATACAAATTTACCTTATTATATGTGTTTTATTTTAATACAAATTAAATTTTTTGATGTGTATTTTGGTATATATATTTTTATAAATAAAAAAAATGCGTTATTTTATGGGTATTTTGCTTCTTTATTTTCATACAAATTTACATTATTTTATTAATATTCTGTGTATTTATTTTGATACGATTTTACATTATTCTATTTGTGTTTTGTACATATTTTTTTATACAAATTTACGTTAATTTAAGTGTATTTGTTTATGTATTTTCATTCAAATTTACATTATTTTATGTGTATTTTATGTATGTATTTCAATACAAATTTACCTAATTTTATGTGTATTTTGTATATTTATTTTCATACAAATTTAAAATATTTTTGTGTATTTTTGTATATAGTTTGATACAAATTTATGTTATTTTATGTGTATTTTGTATATCTATTTTCATACAAATACACATTCTTTTATTGATATTTGGTTTATTTATTTTGACGCGAATTTACATTATTTAATGTGTATTTTGTATATATATTTTTATACGTATTTACATCATTTCATGTGTATTTTGTATAGTTTTAAACAAATTTATATTATTTAATGTGTATTTTGTATATATATATTTATACAAATACACATTCTTTTATTGGTATTTTGTTTATTTATTTTGATACTAATTTACATTATTTTATGTGTATTTTGTATACATTTTTTATATGTATTTACTTAATTTTATGTGTATTTTGTATATATATTTTTATAGAAATCTACCTTATTTCATGTGTATTCGTATATATATTTTGAAAAAAATTTACATTGTTTATATGTATTTTGCATATCTATTTTTGTGTATTCTGTATTTATTTTTGTTATACATAATATAATTTAAAATCGTATCAAAATAAGTACACAGAATATTAATAAAATAATTTAAATTTGTATGAAAATAAAGATGCAAAATACCCATAAAATAAAGCATATTTTTTTTAAAAATACATATACAAAAATACACATAGAATAATTAAATTTGCATTAAAATTAATATACAAAATGCACATACAATAAGGTAAATTTGTATTGAAAAATACACATAAAACAGTGGAAATTTGTTTCAAAATATATATACGAATACACATAAAATAACGTTGATTTCTATAGGAATATATATACAAAATACACATGAAATTATGTAAATACGTATAAAAATATATATACAAAATACACATTAAATACTGTAAATTCGCGTCAAAATAAATAAACAAAATATCAATAAAAGAATGTGTATTTGTATGAAAATAGATATACAAAATACACATAAAATAATCTAAATTTGTATTAAACTATATTCAAAAATACACAAAAATATTTTAAATTTGTATGAAAATAAATATACAAAATACACATAAAATTGGTTAAATTTGTATTGAAATACATATACATATAATGTAAATTTGAATGAAAAGACATAAACAAATACACTTAAAATAACGTAAATTTGTATAAAAAATATATACAATACACAAATAGAATAATGTAAAATCGTATGAAAATAAATACACAGAATATTAATAAAATAATGTAAATTTGTATGAAAATAAAGAGGCAAAATACCCATAAAATAACGCATTTTTTTTTATTTATAAAAATATATATACCAAAATGCACATAAAAAAATTAAATTTGTATTAAAATAAATATATAAAAAACACATACAATAAGGTAAATTTGTATTGAAATAGATATGGAAAAAACATATAAAACAATGTAAATTTGTTTCAAAATATATATACGAATACATAAAATAACGTAGATTTCTATAAATATATATATACAAAATACATATAAAATGAAGTAAATACGTATAAAAAAATGTATACAAAATACACATAAAAAAATGTAAATTCGTATAAAAAAAAATACCAATAAAAGAATGTGTATTTGTATGAATATAAATATACAAAATACACATAAAATTACTGAAATTTATATAAACTATATACAAAAATACAAAGAAGTATTTTAATTTGTATGAAAATAGACATACAAAATAACGTAGATTCGTTTCAAATTCAATAAAAAAAATTCAGATAAAAGAACGTATATTTGTAGAAAAAATAAATATACAAAATACACATAAGATAACGAAAATTTGTATGAAAATATATAAAAAAATAAACAAAAATAATTTCAATTTCAATGAAAATAAATATACAAAATACACATGTATTTTGTATATCTATTTTCACACAAATTTAATTACTTTTGTGTATTTTTGCATATAGTTTTATATAAATTTACGTTATTTTATTTGTATTTTGTATATTTATATTTATATAATACACATTCTTTTATTAGTATTTTCTTTATTTATTTTCATACGAGTTTACATTATTTTATGTGTATTTTGTATACCTTTTTTTATACGTATTTACTTCATTTTATGTGTATTTTGTATATTTATTTTCATAGATATCTACGTTATTTTATGTGTATTCGTATATATATTTTGAAAAAATATTACATGATTTTATATGTATTTTGCATATCTATTTCAATACAAATTTACCTTATTGTATGTGCATTTTGTATATTTATTTTAATACAAATTCAAATATTTTATGTGTGTCTTGGTATATATATTTTTATAAAAAATGCGTTATTTTATGGGTATTTTGCATCTTAATTTTCATACAAATTTCCATTATTTTATTAATATTCTGTGTATTTATTTTGATACGATTTTATATTATTCTATTTGTGTTTTGTATATATTTTTTTATACATATTTCCATTATTTAATGTGTATTTTTTATATATATTTTATACAAATTTACGTTATTTTAAGTGTATTTGTTTATATATTTTCATTCAAATTTACATTATTTTATGTGTATTTTGTAAATGTATTTCAATACAAATTTACCTAATTTTATGTGTATTTTGTATATTTATTTTCATACAAATTAAAATTATTTTTGTGTATTTTTGTTTATAGTTTTATACAAATTTAGGTGATTTTATGTGTATATTGTATATCTATTTTCATACAAATACATATTCTTTTATTAATATTTTGTTTATTTATTTTGACGCGAATTTAAATTATTTAATGTGTATTTTATATATATATTTTTATACGTGTTTACATCATTTGATGTGTATTTTGTATATATATTTCTATAGAAATCTACGTTGATTTATGAGTATTCGTAAATAGATTTTGAAATAAATTTACACTGTTTTATGTGTATTTTGCATATTTTTTCAATACAAATTTACCTTATTGTATATGCATTTTGTATATTAATTTTAATACAAATTTAATTATGCTATATGTTTTTTTGTATATGTATTTAAAAAAAAAATGCTTTATTTTATGGGTATTTTGCATTTTTATTTTCATACAAATTTACATTATTTTATTTATAATGTTTTTTTTTAAACAATTTTACATTATTCTATGTGTATTTTGTATATCTATTTTTATACGTATTTACTTAATTTTATGTGTATTTTGTATAAATATTTTTATAGAAATCTACGTTATTTTATGTGTATTCGTATATATATTTTGAAACAAATTTACATTGTTTTATATGTATTTTTGCATATCTCTTTCAATATAAGTTTACCTTATTGTATGTGCATTTTGTATATTTATTTCAATACAAATTTAAATATTTTATGTGTATTTTGGTATATATATTTTTATAAGAAATGGGCTATTTAATGGGAATTTTGCATCTTTATTTTCATACAAATTTACATTATTTTATTAATATTCGGTGTATTTATTTTGATACGATTTCACATTATTCTATTTGTTTTATGTATATATATTTTTTATACATATTTACATTATTTAATGTGTATCTTGCATATATATTTCATACAAATTTATTATCTATTATTTATTTTCATACAAATACACATTCTTTTCATGATATTTTGTTTATTTATTTTGACACGAATTTACCTAGATATGTATTTTGTATATATATTTTTATACGTATCTACATAATTTCATGTGTATTTTGTATATATATTTCTATATAAATCTACGTTATTTTATGTGTATTCAAATATATATTTTGAAACAAATTTACTTTGTTTTATATGTATTTTTGAATATCTCTTTCAATACATATTTACCTTACTGTATATGCATTTTGTATATTTATTTCAATACAAAGTTAAATATTTTGTGTATTTTGGTAAATATATTTTTATAAAAAATGCGCTATTTTATTGGAATTTTGCATCTTTCTTTTCATACAAATTTACATTATTTTATTGATATTCTGAGTATTTATATTGATAGGATTTTACATTATTCTATTTCTTTTTTGTATATATTTTTTAATACACATTTACATTATTTAATGTGTATCTTGCATATATATTTTATACAAATTTACGATATTTTAAGTGTATTTGTTTATATATTTTCATTCAAATTTACATTATTTTATGTGTATTTTGTATATGTATTTCAATACAAATTTACCTAATTTTATGAGTATTTCGTTATTTCTTTTCATACAAATTTTAAATATTTTTGTGTATTTTTGTATATAGTTTTATACAAATTTAGGTTATTTTATGTACGCATTTATATTATTTAATGTGTGTTTTGTATATATATTTTTATGCAAATTTACTTTATTTTATGTGCATTTTTGTACATATATTTTTTTAGAAATTTGCGTTATTTTATGTGTATTTGTATATGTTTTCTCATACAAATTTACATTATTTTATTGCTATTTTGTTTATTTATTTTGATACGAATGAAAATAGATATACAAAATATACATAAAATAAACTAAATTTGTATTGAAATATATATACAAAATACATAAAATAATGTAAATTTGTATCAAAATATTTTAACAGAGACGCATAAAATAACGTAAATTTGTTTTAAAATATACAAAATACACATTAAATAATGTAAATATGTATAAAAAAATATATACAAAACACAAATAGAATAACGTAAAAGCGTTTCAAAATAAATACACAGAATATTAATAAAACAATGTAAATTTGTATGAAAATAAAGATGCAAAATACCCATTAAATAACGCATTTTTTATAAAAATATATATTCCAAAATACACATGAAAAAATTAATTTGTATTAAAATAAATATACAAAATACACATACAATAAGGTAAATCTGTATTGAAATAGATATGCAAAATACATATAAAACAATGTAAATTTGTTTCAAAATATAAATACGAATACACATAAAATAATGTAGATTTGTATAAAAATAAATATACAAAATACACATAAAATGAAGTAAATACGTATAAGAAAATGTATACAAAATACACATAAAATAATGTAAATTCGTATCAAAATAAATAAACAAAATACCAATAAAAGAATGTGTATTTGTATAAATATATATATATATATATATATATATATATATATATATATATATATATATATATATATATATATATATATATATATATATATATATATATATATATATATATATATATACAAAATACACATAAAATAACGTAAATTTGTATAAAACTATATACAAAAATACACAGAAGTAATTAAATTCGTATTAAAATAGATATACAAAATACAGATAAAATAAGCTAAATTTGAATTGATGTATATACAAAATACATAAAATAATGTAAATTTGTATCAAAATATTTATAAAAATACATATAATAACGTAAATTTGTTTAAAAATATATAAAACAATTACAGATTAAGTAATGCAAATACGTATAAAAAATATGTACAAAATACACATATAATCATGTAATTCGTATCAAACTAAATAAACAAAATATCAATAAAATAATGTAAATTTGTATGAGAAAACATACACAAATACATATAAAATAACGCTAATTTCTATAAAAATATATGTCCAAAAATGGACGTAAAATAAAGTAACTTTGGATAAAAATATATATATACAAAACACACATTAAATAATGTAAATGCGTACATAAAATAAAATAAATTTGTATAAAACTATATACAAAAATACACAAAAATTATTTAAATTTGTATGAAAAGAAATATACAAAATATACATAAAATTAGGTTAATTTGTATTGAAATACATATACAAAATACACTTAAAATAATGTAAATTTGAAAGAAAATATATAAACAAATATACATATAATAACGTAAATTTGTATGAAATATATATTCAAAATACACATTAAATAATGGAAATATGTATAAAAAAATATATACAAAACACAAATAGAATAATGTAAAATCGTATCAAAATATATACACATAATATTAATAAAATAATGTAAATTTGTATGAAAATTAAGATGCAAAATACCTATAAAATAACGCTTTTTTTTATAAAATTATTATTACCAAAATACACATAAAATATTTTAATTTGTATTAAAATAAATATAGAAAATGCACATATATAAAAATGTATTGAAAATAATATAAAAAAATAAAAATAAATATAATAATAAATAATAAAAATTTATAAATAATATTTATAAAAAAATAAATATAAATAAAATATAAATATTATAAAATACACATAAAACAATGTATACAAAATACACATAAAATAATGTAAATTCGTATAAATGTAAATAAATAATATACCAATAAAAGAATGTGTATTTGTATAAATATAAATATACAAAATGCACATAAAATAACGTAAATTTATATAAAACTATATACATAAAATAACGCAAATTTCTATAAAAATATATGTATAAAAATGAACATAATATAAATTTGCATAAAAATATATATACAAAACACACTTTAGATAATGTAAATGAGTATAAAAATATGTATACAAAATACCTATGAAATAATCTAAATTCGTATCGAATTAAATTAAGAAAATACCAATAAAATAATGTAATTTTGGATGAAAATATATATACAAAATACACATAAAATAACCTAAATACAAATACAAATATACACATAAAATAATTTTAAATTGAATGAAATAAATATACAAAATAAACATAAAATAAGGTAACCTAAAGATAACCTAAGATAACCTAAATACAAATACAAAAAAACACATTAAATAATTTAAAATTGAATGAAATAAATATACAAAATAAACATAAAATAAGGTAAATTTGTAATAAAATATATGTAAGAATACACATAAAATAATATCAATTTGTATGAAAAGATATATGCAAATACAGATAAAATAGCATGAATTTGTATAAAATTTGTTTCAAAATATATACGAATACACACAATAAAAAAACGTAAATTTTTATGAAAATGTATATATAAAATACACATAAAATAATTTAAATACGTAGAAAAATATATATACAAAATACACATAAAATAATGTAAATTCGTAAAAAATTAAATACACAAAATTCCAATAAAAGAATGTATATTTGTAGGAAAATATATATACAAAAAACAAATAAAATAACTAAAATTTGTATAAAAATATATACAAAAATACACATAAATATTTTAAATTTTTTTGAAAATAGATATGCAAAATACACAAAGTTAGGCAAATTTGTATTGAAATACACATACAAAACTCACAAAAAATAATGTAAATTTGTATGAAAATTTATAAACAAATACATATAAAATAACGTAAATTTGGATAAAATATATATACAAAATATACATTAAATATTTTAAATATGTATAAAAATATATTATATTATATATATTTTTATTGATATTTGCGTTTTTTATGTGTATTTTGTATATGTTTTCTCATAGAAATTTACATTATTTTATTGGTATTTTGTCTATTTATTTTGATAGGAATTACATGATTATTTGAGTATTTTGTACATTTTTTTATACGTATTTACATTATTTAATGTGTATTTTGTTTATATATTTTTATACAAATTTACGTTATTATATGTGTATTTGTATAAGTATTTTGATACAAATTTACATTATTTTATGTATTTTGTATTTATATTTCAATTCAAATTTAGCTTATTTTATATGTATTTTGTATATCTATTTATTTTAATACAAAATCAAATATTTTATGTTTTTTCGTATATATATTTTTATAAAAAATGCGTTATTTTATGGGTATTTTGCATCTTAAATTTCATACAAGTTTACATTATTTTATTAATATTTTCTGTATTTATTTAGATACGATTTTACATTATTTTATTTGTGTTTTGTATATATTTTTTTATACATATTTACATTATTTAATGTGTTTTTTGGATATATATTTGATACATATTTACGTTATTTTAAGTTATTTTATGTGTATTTGTTTATATATTTTGACACAAGTTTACAATATTTCATGGGGATTTTGTATATATATTTCAAAAGAAATTTACCTAGTTTTATGTGTATTTTGAATATCTATTTTCATATAAACTCAAATTATTTTTATGTATTTTTGTATATATTTCAATACAAATTTTAGTTATGTTATGTGTATTTTGAAAATCTATTTTCATTCATATATATATTATTTTATTGGTATTTTGTTGATTTATATTGATACGAATTTACATTATTTTATATGTACTTTGTATATATATTTTTATACGCATTTACATTATTTAATATTTATTTTGAATATATAATTTTATACAAATTCATGGTATTTTATGTGTATTTGTATATATATTTTCATATAAATTTACATTATTTTATGTGTATTTTGTACATATATTTCATTACAAATTTACCTTATTTTATATTTATTTGTATGTACTTTATGTGTATTTTGTATATATATGTTTCTACGTATTTACATTATTTTATGTGTATTTTGGATATATATTTTCATGAAAATTTACGTTATTTTATTGTGTGCTCTCGTATATATTTTGATACAAATTTTATACAAATTCATAATATTTTATGTGTATTTGAATACATATTTTCATACAAATTTAAATTATTTTATGTGTATTTTTACATATATTTCATTACAAATTTACCTTATTTTATGTTTGTTTCATATATTCATTTCATGCAATTTTAAATTATTTTATGTGTATATTTGTATTTGTATTTAGGTTATTTTATTTGTATTTTCTATATACATTTTCATCCAAAACTACATTATTTTATTGGTATTTTGTTAATTTAATTCGATACGAATTTAGATTATTTCAATATTTTTATACATTTTTTATATTTACATTATTTAATATTATTTTTTTATGTGTTTTTATATATTTTGATGCAAATTTACTTTAATTGATGTGCATTTTGTACATATATTTTAAAAATTAGCGTTATTTTTGTATATGTTTAAATTTATTATATTATTGGTATTTTGTTTATTTATTTTGATACGAATTACATGATTATATGTGTATTTTCTTATATTTTTTTATATTTACATTATTTAATGTGTATTTATTTATATTTATTTATATTTTTATATATTTATTGAGATATTTATATATTTATTTATATATATATATATATATATATATATATATATATATATATATATATATATATATATATATATATATATATATATATATATATATATATATATATATATATATATATATATATATATATATATATATATATATATATATATATATATATATATATATATATATATATATATATATATATATATATATATATTTCAAATTTAGTTTATTTTATGTGTATTTTGTATATCTATTTTCATACAAATTTAACTACTTTTGTGTATTTTTGTATATAGTTTTATATAAATTTACGATATTTTGTGTATTTTGAATATTTATTTTTATACAAATACACATTTTTTATTGGTATTTTGTTTATTTATTTTGATACGAATTTACATTATTTTATGTGTATTTTGTGAACATTTTTTTATACGTATTTACTTCATTTTATGTGTATTTTGAATATATATTTTTATAGAAATCTACGTTATTTTATGTGTATTCGTATATATATTTTGAAACAAATTTTACATGTGTTTATGTGTATTTTGCATATCAATATAAATTTACCTTATTGTATGTGCATTTTGTATATTTATTTTAATAAAAATTTAATTTTTTTATATGTCTTTTGGTATATATATTAAAAAAAAAGCGTTATTTTATGGATATTTTGCTCCTTTATTTTCATACAAATTTACATTATTTTATTAATATTCTGTGTATTTATTTTGTTACGATTTTACATTATTCTATTTGGGTTTTGTATATATTTATTTATACATATTTACATTACTTAATGTGTATTTTGTATATATATTTTATACAAATTTACGTTATTTTAAGTGTATTTGTTTATATATTTTCATTCAAATTTACATTATTTTATGTGTATTTTGTAAATGTATTTCAATACAAATTTACCTAATTTTTTGTGTATTTTGTATACTTATTTTCAAACAAATTTAAATTATTTTTGTGTATTTTTGTATATAGTTTTATACAAATTTACGTTATTTTATGTGTATTTTGTATATCTATTTTCATACAAATACAAATTCTTTTATTGATATTTTGTTTATTTATTTTGACACGAATTTACATTATTTAATGTCTATTTTGTATATATATTTTTATACGTATTTACAGCATCTCAAGTGTATTTTGTATATATATTTCTATAGAAATCTGCGTTATTTTATGTGTATTCGTATATATATTTTGAAACAAATTTACATGGTTTTATGTGTATTTTGCATATTTTTTTTAATAAAAATTTACCTTATTGTATGTGCATTTTGTATATTAATTTTACTACAAATTTAATTATTGAATGTGTATTTATGTATATGTATTTTTATAAAAATATGCTTTATTTTATTGGTATTTTGCATCTTTATTTTCATACAAATTTACATTATTTTATTGATATTTTGTATATTTATTTTGATACGAGATTTTACATTATTTTCTATATGTATTTTGTATATATATTTAATACAAATGTACGTTATTTTATGTGTATTTCTTTTCATTTCATACAAATTTTCATTATTTTATGTGTATTTTGCACATGTACAAATTTGTACAAATTTAACTAATTATATGTGTATTTTGTATATCAATTTTCATAAAAATTGAAATTATTTTTGTTTTTTTGTATATATTTTTATACAAATTTTCGTTATTTTATGTGTATTTTGTATATTTATTTTCCTACAAATATACGTTCTTTAACGGAATTTTGTTTGTTTATTTTGATACGAATTTACATTATTTTAGGTGTATTTGGTATATATATATTTATACTATTTACATCATTTTATATGTATTTTGTATGTATATTTTCATAGAAATTTACTCTATTTTATGTGTATTCGTATATATATTTTGATACAAATTTACATTATTGATGTGTATTTTGCATATGTATTTCAATACAAATTTACTTTATTGTATATGCATTTTGTATATTTATTTCAATACAAATTTAATTATTTCATGTGTATTTTTGTATATATATTTTTATGCATATATGCGTTATTATATGGGTATTTTGCATCTTTATTTTCATACAAATTTAAATTATTTTATTGATATTCTATTTATTTATTTTGATACGATTTCTATGTGTATTTTGTATAACTATTTTTATACATATTTACATTATTAAATGTATATTTTGTATATATATTTTATCCAAATTTACGTTATTTTATGTGTATTTGTTTATATATTTTCATACAAATTTACATTATTTTATGTGTATTTTCTATATGTATTTCAATACAAATTTGCCTAACTTTGTGTATTTTGCATATCTATTTTCAAACAAATTTAAATTATTTTTGTGTATTTTTGTATTTATTTTTATACAAATTTTAGTTATTTTATTTGTATTTTGTATATATATTTTCCTACAAATATACAATCTTTTAGTATAATTTTGTTTGTTTATATAGATACGAGTTTACATTATTTTATGTGTATTTTGTATATATATTTTTCTACGTATTTACATTATTTTATGTGTATTTTGTATATATATATTTTAATAAAAATTTACATTATTTTATTGTGTGTATTCCTATTTATTTTGATAAAATTTTTATACAAATTCATGTTATTTTATGTGTATTTGTATATATATTTTCATACAAATTTATATTATTTTACGGGTATTTTTACATATTTTTCATTACAAATTTACCTTATTTTATGATTATTTTGTATATTTATTTCATTCAATTTTAAATTATTTTATGTGTATATTTGTATTTGTATTTACGTAATTTTATGTGTATTTTCTATATATATTTTCATTAAAAAATTACATTATTTTATTGGTATTTTCTTTATTTAACTTGATACGAATTTAGATTTTTTCATAGGTATTTTGTATACATATGTTTATACTCATTTACATTATGTAATGTGTGTTTTGTATATATTTTTTAATGCAAATTTATTTTATGTCCATTTTAGTACATATATTTTTATAGAAATTTATTTATTTTATGTATTTTGTATATGTTTTCTCATAAAAATTTACATTATTTTATTGGTATTTTGTTTATTTATTTTGATACGAATTACATGATTATATGTGTATTTTGTATATATTTTTTTATACGTAATTACATTATTTAATGTGTATTTTGTTTATATATTTTTATATAAAATTTACGTAATTATATGTGTATTTGTAAAAATATTTTGATACAAATTTACTTTATTTTATGTATTTTGTACATATATTTCAATTCAAATTAATCTTATTTTGTGTGTATTTTGTATATCTATTTTCATACAAATTTAATTACTTTTGTGTATCTTTATATATTGTTTTACATAAATTTACCTTATTTTATGTGCATTTTGTATATTTATATTTATACAAATACACATAAAATAAAGTAGATTTGCATAAAAATAAATATACAAAACACACATTAAATAATGTAAATGCGTATAAAAATATGTATACAAAATACCTATGAAATAATCTAAATTCGTATCGAATTAAACTAACAAAATACCAATAAAATAATGTAATTTTTGATGAAAATATATATAGAAAATACACATAAAATAACCTAAATACAAATACATATATACACATAAAATAATTTAAAATTGAAGAAAATAAATATTCAAAATAAACATAAAATAAGGTAAATTTGTAATGAAATATATGTAAAAATGCATATAAAATAATGTATATTTGTATGAAAATATATATACAAATACACATAAAATAACATGAATTTGTATAAAACTTGTATCAAATTATATACGAAAGTAAAGTAATTTTTTATGAAAATATATATACAAATATATATATATATATATATATATATATATATATATATATATATATATATATATATATATATATATATATATATATATATATATATATATATATATATATATATATATATATATATATATATATATATATATATATATATATATATATATATATATATATATATATATATATATATACAAAATACACATAAAATAAAGTAAATTCGTATCAGAATAAATAGATAAAATTCCAATAAAAGAATGTATATTTGTAGGAAAATATATATAGAAAATACAAATAAAATAACTAAAATTTGTATAAAAATATATACAAAAACACACAACAATTATTTAAATTTGTTTGAAAATAGACATGCAAAATACACATAAAATTAGGCCAATTTGTATTGAAATACATATACAAAATACACATAAAATAATGTAAGTTTGAAATAAATTATATATAAACATATACACTTAAAATAACGTAAAATTGTATGAAATATATATACAAAATACACATTAAATAATGTAAATATGTATAAAAAAAATATATACAAAACACAAATAGAATAATGTAAAATCGTATCAAAATAAATACACAGAATATTAATAAAATAATATAAATTTGCATGAAAATAAAGATGCAAAATACCTATAAAATAACGCATTTTTTATAAAAATATATATACCAAAACACACATAAAATATTTGAATTTGTTTTAAAAAAAATATACGAAATGCACGCACAATAAGGTAAATTTGTATTAAAATAGATTTGCAAAATACATATAAAACAATGTAAATTTCTTTCAAAATATATATACGAAAACACATAAAATAACGCAGATTTCTATAAAGATATATATACAAAATACACATAAAATGAAGTAAATACGTATAAAAAAAATGTGTACAAAATGCATAAAATAATGTAAACTCGTATCGAAATAAATAAAGAAAATACTAATAAAAGAATGTGTATTTGTATAAATATAAATATACAAAATACACATAAAATAACGTAAATTGATATAAAAGTATATACAAAAATACACAAAAGTAATTAAATTTGTATGAAAATAGATATACAAAATACACATAAAATAACTCATATTTAAAAAAAATATATACAAAAATACACATAAAATAATTAAATTTGTATTAAAATAAATATGCAAAATACACATACTATAATGTAAATTTGTATTGAAATAGAAATGCAAAATACACATAAAATAATGTAAATTTGTATCAAAATAGATACAAATACACACAATAAAATACCGTAAATTTTTATGAAAATATATATACAAAATACACATAAAATAATGTAAATACGTAGAAAAATACATATACAAAATACACATAAAATAATGTAAATTCGTATCAAAATAAATAAACAAAATTCCAATAAAAGAATGTATATATATATATATATATATATATATATATATATATATATATATATATATATATATATATATATATATATATATGTATATATATATATATATATATATATATATATATATATATATATATATATATATATATATATATATATATATATATATATATATATATATATATATCTATATATATATATATATATATATATATATATATATATATATATATATATATATATATATATATATATATATATACAGATGAAATGACGTAAATACGTATAAAAATATATATACACAATACACATTAAATAATGTAAACTCGTGTCAAAATAAATAAACAAAATATCAATAAAAGAATATGTATTTGTATGAAAATAGATATACAAAATACACATTAAATATTGTAAATTTGTATAAAACTCTATACAAAAAGACACAAAAAATAATTTAAATTTGTATGAAAATTAATAAACAAAATACACTTAAAATTAGGTAAATAAATACACAGAATATTAATAAAATAATGTAAATTTGTATGAAAATAAAGTTGCAAAATACCCATAAAACAACGCATTTTTTATGAAAATATATATACCATAATACACATAAAATATTTAAATTTGTATTACAATAGATATACAAAATGAACATACAATAAGGTAAATTTGTATTGAAATAGATATGCAAAATACATATAAAACAATGTAAATTTCTTTCAAAATATATATACGAATACACATAAAATAACGTAGATTTCTATAAAAATATATATATACAAAATACACATAAAATGAAGTAAATACGTATAAGAAAATGTATACAAAATACACATAAAATAATGTAAATTCGTATCAAAATAAATAAACTAAATGCCAATAAAAGAATGTGCACTTTTATAAATATAAATATACAAAATACACATAAAATAACGTAAAATTGTATAAAACTATATACAAAAAATTTTTTTTGTATGAAAATAGATATACAAAAGACACATAAAATAAGCTAAATTTGAATTGAAATAAATATAGAAATTACATAAAATAAAGTAAATTTGTATCAAAATATATATTCAAATACACATATAATAACGTAAATTTGTATAAATATATATAAACAAAATACACATTAAATAATGTAAATACGTATAAAAGATATGTACGTAATGTAAAAATTCATAAAATTAAAGATGCAATATACCCATAAAATAACTGATATTTGAAAAAAAATATATACAAAAATACACATAAAATAATTAAATTTGTATTAAAATAAATATACAAAATACACATACAATAAGGTAGATTTTTATTGAAATAGATATGCAAAAAACACATAAAATAAAGTAAATTTGTATCAAAATATAGACGAATACACACAATAAAATAACGTAAATTTTTATGAAAATATATATACAAAATACACATTAAATAATGTAAATACATAGAAAAATATATATACAAAATACACATAAAATAATGTAAACTCGTATCAAAATAAATAAAAAAAATTTCCTCTAAAAGAATGTATATTTGTAGGAAAATATATGTACAAAATACAAATAAAATAACAAAAATTTGTATAAATATATATACAAAAATACACACAAAAAAATTAATTTTGTTTGAAAATAGATATGCAAAATACACATGAAATTAGGCAAATTTTTATTGAAATATTTATACAAAATACACATAAAATAATGTAAATTTGTATGAAACTATATAAACAAATACACATAAGATAACGTAAATTTCCATAAAATATATGTACAAAATATACATTAAATAATGTAAATATGTCTAAAAATATGTATACAAAATACACAGAATAACGTAAAATCGTATCAAAATAAATACACATACTATCAATAAAATAATGTAAATTTGTATGAAAATAAAGATGCAAAATACCCATATAATAACGCATTTTTGTTTAAAAATATATATACAAAAATAAACATAAAATAATTAAATTTGTATCAAATTAAATATACAAAAGGCACATACAATAAAGAAAATTTGTATTGAAATAGATATGCGAAATACACATAAATAATGTAAATTTATATCAAACTATATATACGAATACACATAAAATAGAGTAAATTTCTATATATATAAATATATATATATATATATATATATATATATATATATATATATATATATATATATATATATATATATATATATATATATATATATATATATATATATATATATATATATATATATATATATATATATATATATATATATATATATATATACATATATATATATATATATATATATATATATATATATATATATATATATATATATATATATATATATATATATATATATATTTATATATATCAAATACACCTAAAATAATGAAAATTCGTATCAAAATAAATAAACAAAATTCCGATAAAAGAACGTACAAATTTACATTCTTTTATGTGTATTTTGTACATGTATTTAAATATAAATTTAACTAATTATATGTGTATTTTGTATATCTATTTTCATACAAATTGAAATTTATTTTTTGTATATATTTTTATTCAAATTTTCGTAATTTTATGTGTATTTTGTATATTTATTTTCCTACAAATATGCGTTCTTTTATCGGAATTTTGTTTATTTATTTTGATACGAATTTTCATTTTTTTAGGTCAATTTGATATATATATTTTTATACTTATTTACATAATTTTATATGTATTTTGAATATATATTTTCATAGAAATTTACTCTATATGTATATACAAAAAAAACACATAAATAATTTAAATTTGTATGAAAATAAATATACAAAATACACATAAAATTAGGTAAATTTGTATTGAAATACATATACAAAATACACTTAAAATAATGTAAATTTGAATGAAATTATATAAACAAATACACTTAAAATAACGTTAATTTGTATAAAATATATATAAAAATACACATTAAATAATGAAAATATGTATAAAAAAATATATACAAAACACAAATAGTATAATATAAAATCGTATCAAAATATATACACAGAATATTAAAAATAATAATGTACATTTGTATGAAAACTAAGATGCAAAATACCTATAAAATAACGCATTTTTTATAAAATTATATATACCAAAATACACATAAAATATTTGAATTTGTATTAAAATAAATATACAAAATGCACATACAAGAAGGTAAATTTGTATTGAAATAGATATGCAAAATACATATAAAACAATGTAAATTTGTTTCAAAATATTTATACGAATACACATAAAATAAAGTAGATTTATATAAATATATATATATATATATATATATATATATATATATATATATATATATATATATATATATATATAGATATATATATATATATATATATATATATAGACAACATACAACTAAACTTAAGTAAATACGAATCAAAACTGTATACACAATACACATAAAATAAGGTAAATTCGTATAAATATAAATACACAAAATACCAATAAGGAATGTGTATTTGTATAAATATAAATATACAAAATGCACATAAAATAACGTAAATTTGTATAAAACAATATACAAAAATACACAAAAATAATTAAATTTGTATGAAAATAGATATACAAAATACACACAAAATAAGCTAAATTTGAATTGAAATATATATACAAAATCCTTATTTTGATGTGTATTCGTATATATATATTTTGAAACAAATTTACATTGTTTATATGTATTTTGCATATCTATTTTTGTGTATTCTGTATTTATTTTTGTTATACATAGAATAATGTAAAATCGTATCAAAATAAGTACACAGAATATCAATAAAATAATTTAAATTTGTATGAAAATAAAGATGCAAAATACCCATAAAATAAAAGCATTTTTTTAAAATATATATAAAAATACACATCGAATAATTAAATTTGTATTAAAATTAATATACAAATGTGTATATAATGTAAATTTGTATTGAAAAAATATGTTTACTCATACAAATTTACATTATTTTATTTGTATTATGTTTATTTATTTTGATACGAATTACATGATTATATGTGTATTTTGTACATATTTTTTATACGTATTAAAATTATTCAATGTGTATTTTGTTTATATATTTTCATACAAACCTACGTTATTATATGTGTATTTGTATAAATATTTTGATAGAAATTTATATTATTCTATGTATTTTATATATATGTTTCAATTCAAATTTAGCTTATTTTATGTATATTTTGTATATTTTTTCAATACAAATTTAATTACTTCTGTGTATTTTGTATATTTATTTATATCTATTTTCATACAAATACACATTCTTTTATTGATGTTTTGTATATTTATTTTGATACAAATTTACATTATTTAATGTGTATTTTGCATATATATTTCAATACAAATTTACATCATTTCATGTGTATTTTGTATATCCTTTAGTATGTGCATTTTGTATATTTATTTTAATACAAATTTAACTATTTTATATGTATTTTTGTATATATATTTTTATGCAAATATGCGTTATTATATGGATATTTTGCATCTTTATTTTCATACAAATTTACATTATTTTATTGATATTCTCTTTATTTATTTTGATACGATTTAATATTATTCTATGTGTATTTTGTATATTTTTTTATACATATTTACATTATTTAATGTTCATTTTGTATATATATTTTATCCAAATTTACATTATTTTATGTGCATTTGTTTATATATTTTCATACAAATTTACATTATTTTATGTGTTTTTTGTATATATATATTTTCTACGTATTTAAATTATTTTATGTGTATTTTGTATATACATTTAAAAAAAAATTACGTTATTTTATTGTGTGAATAAGTATATATTTTGATACAAATTTTATACAAATTCATGTTATTTAATGTGTAATTGTATATATATTTTCATACAAATTTATATTATTTTATGTGTATTTTTTCATATATTTCATTACAAATTTACCTTATTTTATGTTTATTTTGTATATTTATTTCATTCAATTTTAAATTATTTTATGTGTATATTTGTATTTGTATTTAGGTTATTTTATGTGTATTTTGTATATATATTTTCATCCAAAATAACATTATTTTATTGATATTTTCTTAATTTAATTCGATACGAATTTAGATTAATTCATAGGTATTTTGTTTACATATTTTTAGACTCATTTACATTGTCTAAAGTGTGTTTTGTATATATATTTTTATGCAAATTTATTTTATGTTCATTTTTGTACATATAATTTTATAGAAATTTGCGTTATTTTATGAATATAGTTTTATATAAATTTACGTTATTTTATGTGCATTTTGTATATTTATATTTATACAAATACACATTCTTTTATTGGTATATTGTTTATTTACATTTATACGAATTTACATTATTTTATGTGTATTTTGTATACATTTTTTATACGTATTTCCTTAATATTATGTGTATTTTGTATATGTATTTTTATAGAAATCTACGTTATTTTATGTGTATTCGTATATATATTTTGAAACAAATTTACATTATTTTATATGTATTTTGCATATCTATTTCAATACAAATTTACCTTATTGTATGTGAATTTTGTATATTTATTTTAATACAAATTCAAATATTTTATGTGTATTTTGGTATCAATAATTTTATAAAAAATGCGTTATTTTATAGGTATTTTGCATCTTAATTTTCATACAAATTTACATTATTTTATTAATATTCTGTGTATATATTTTGATACGATTTTACATTATTCTATTTGTGTTTTGTATATATTTTTTTTATACATATTTATATTATTTAATGTGTATTTTGAATATATATTTTATACAAATTTACGTTATTATATGAGTTTTTGTTTATATATTTTCTTTCAAATTTACATTATTTTATGTGTATTTTGTATAATTATTTCAATACAAATTAACCTAATTTTATGTATTTTGTATATTTCTTTTCATACAAATTTAAATTATTTTTGTGTATTTTTGTATATAGTTTTATACAAATTTAGGTTATTTTATGTACGCATTTACATTATTCAATGTGTGTTTTGTATATATATTTTTATCCAAAGTTACTTTATTTTACGTTCATTTTTGGACATATATTTTTATGGAAATTAGCGTTATTTTATATGTATTTGTATATGTTTTCTCATACAAATTTACATTATTTTATTGATATTTTGTTTTTTTAGTTTGATACGAATTACATGATTATATGTGTATTTTGTACATATTTTTTATACGTATTTACATTACTTAATGTGTATTTTGTTTATATATTTTTAAACAAATTTACGTTATTATATGTATTTTTATAAATATCTTGATACAAATTTACATTATTTTATGTATTTTGTATATATATTTCAATTCAAATTTAGCTTATTTTATCTGTATTTTGTATATCTATTTTCATACGAGTTTAATTACTTCTGTGTATTTTTGTATGTAGTTTTATACAAATTTACGTTATTTTATGTGTATTTTGTATATTTATATTTATACAAATACACATTCTTTTATTGGTATTTTGTTTATTTATTTTGATACGAATTTACATTATTTTATGTGTATTTTGTATACATTTTCTTATACGTATTTACTTCATTTTATGTGTATTTTGTATATATATTTTTATACAAATCTACGTTATTTTAAGTGTATTCGTATATATATTTTGAAACAAATTTACATTGTTTTATATGTATTTTGCATATCTATTTCAATATAGATTTACCTTATTGTATGTGTATTTTGTATATTTATTTTAATACAAATTATTTTTTTCATGTGTATTTTGGTATATATATTTTTAAAAAAATGCGTTATTTAATGGGTATTTTGCATCTTTATTTTCATACAAATTTACATTGTTTTATTAATATTCTGTGTATTTATTTTGATACGATTTTACATTATTCTATTTGTGTTTTGTATATATTTTTTTATACATATTTACATTATTTAATGTGTATTTTGTATATTTTAAAACAAATTTACGTTATTTTATACGCATCTGTTAAAATATTTTGATACAAATTTACATTATTTTATGTATTTTGTATATATATTTCAATACAAATTTAGTTTATTTTATGTATATTTTGTATATCTATTTTCATTCGTATCAAAATAAATAAACAAAATAGCAATAAAATAATGTAAATTTGTATGAGAAAACATATACCAATACACATAAATTAACGCAAATTTCTAAAAAAATATATGTACAAAAATGCCCATAAAATAAAGTAAATTTGCATAAAAACATATATACAAAACACACATTAAATAATGTAAATGCGTACATAAAATAACCTAAATTTGTATAAAACTATATACAAAAATACACAAAAATATTTAAAATTTGTATGAAAAGAAATATACAAAATACACATAAAATTAGGTAAATTTGTATTGAAATACATATACAAAATACACATAGAATAATGTAAATTTTAATGAAAATATATAAACAAATACACTTAAAATAACGTAAATTTGTATAAAATATATATGCAAGATACACATTAAATAATGTAAATGTGTATAAAAAAATATATACAAAAAAGAAATAGAATAGTGTAAAATCCTATCAATATAAATACACAGAATATTAATAAAATAATGTAAATCTGTATGAAAAGAAAGATGCAAAATTCCCTTAAAATAGCGCATTTTTTATAAAAATATATATACCAAAATACACATACAATATTTAAATTTGTATTGAAATAAATATACAAAATGCATATACAGTAAGGTAAATATGTATTGAAAGAGATATTCAAAAATACATATAAAACAAAGTAAATTTGTTTCAAAATATATATACGAATACACATAAAATAACGTAGAATTCTTTAGAAATATATATACAAAATACACATGAAATTATGTAAATACGTATAAAAATATATATATAAAATACATATCTAGGTAAATTCGTGTCAAAATAAATAAACAAAATATCATGAAAAGAATGTGTATTTGTATGAAAATAAATAATAGATAATAAATTTGTATGAAATATATAAGCAAGATACACATTAAATAATGTAAATATAAATAAAAAATATATTTACAAAAAACAAATAGAATAATGTGAAATCGTATCAAAATAAATACACCGAATATTAATAAAATAATGTAAATTTGTATGAAAATAAAGATACAAAATTCCCATCAAATAGCGCATTTCTTATAAAAATATATATACCAAAATACACATAAAATATTTAAATTTGTATTGAAATAAATATACTAAATGCACATACAATAAGGTAAACTTGTATTGAAAGAGATATGCAAAAATACATATAAAGCAATGTAAATTTGTTTCAAAATATATATACGAATACACATAAAATAACGTAGATTTCTATAAAAATATATAGACAAAATACACATAAAATTAAGTAAATACGTATAAAAATAGATATACAAAATACACATAGAATAATGTAAAATTGTTTAAAAAAAATAAACAGAATATAAATAAAATAATGTAAATTTGTATGAAAAAAAAGCAAAATACCCATAAAATAAATCATGTTTTTATAAAAATACATATACAATGATACACATAGCATAATTAAATTTGTATTAAAATTAAAATACAAAATGCATATACAATAAGGTAAATTTGTATTAAAAAAAATATGCAAAATACACATAAAACAGTGTAAATTTATTTCAAAATCTATATACGAATACTCATAAATCAACGTAGATTTCTATAGAAATATATATACAAAATACACATCAAATGATGTAAACACGTATAAAAATATATATGTAAAATACACATTAAATAATGTAAATTCGCGTCAAAATAAATAAACAAAATATCAATAAAAGAATGTTTATTTGTATGAAAATAGATATACAATATACACATAAAATCACCTAAATTTGTATAAAACTATATACAAAAATACACAAAAATAATTTTAATTTGTATGAAAATAAATATACAAAATACACATAAAATTAGGTAAATTTGTATTGAAATACATTTACAAAATACACATAAAATAATGTAAATTTGAATGAAAATATATAAACAAATACACTTAAAATAACGTAAATTTGTATAAAATATATATAAAAAATACACATTAAATAATGTAAATATATATAAAAAAATATATACAAAACACAAATAGAATAATATAAAATCGTATCAAAATAAATATACAGAATATTAATAAAATAATATAAATTTGTATGAAAATTAAGATGCAAAATACCCATAAAATAACGCATTTTTTATAAAAACATATATACCAAAATACACATGAAAAAATTAATTTGTATTAAAATAAATATACAAAATACACATACAATAAGGTAAATCTATATTGAAATAGATATGCAAAATACATATAAAACAATGTAAATTTGTTTCAAAATATATATACGAATACACTTAAAATAACGTAGATTTGTATAAAAATATATATACAAAATACACATAAAATGAAGTAAATACGTATAAGAAAATGTATACAAAATACACATAAAATAATGTAAATTCGTATCAAAATAAATAAACAAAATACCAATAAAAGAATGTGTATTTGTATACAAATACATATAAAATAACGCTAATTTTCATAAAAAAACATGTCCAAAAATGAAAGTAAAATAAAGTAACTTTGGATAAAAATATATATACAAAACACACATTAAATAATGTAAATGCGTACATAAAATAACCTAAACTTGTACAAAACTATATACAAAAATACACAAAAATAATTTAAATTTTTATGAAAAGAAATATACAAAATACACATAAAATTAGGTTAATTTGTATTGAAATACATATACAAAATACATATAAAATACTGTAAATTTGAAAGAAAATATATAAACAAATACACATATAATAACGTAAATTTGTATGAAATATATAATCAAAATACACATTAAATAATGTAAATATGTATAAAAAAATATATACAAAACACAAATAGAATAATGTAAAATCGTATCAAAATATATACACAGAATATTAATAAAATAATGTAAATTTGTATGAAAATTAAGATGCAAAATACCTATAAAATATCGCATTTTTTATAAAAATATTGATACCAAAATACACATAAAATATTTGAATTTGTATTAAAATAAATATACAAAATGCACATAAAATAAGGTAAATTTGTATTGAAATAGATATGCAAAATACATATAAAATAATGTAAATTTGTTTCAAAATATATATACGAATACACATAAAATAACGTAGATTTCTATAAAAAAAACATATACAAAATACACATAATATTAAGTAAATATGTATAAAAAATATATACAAAATACACATAAAATAATGTAAATTCGTATAAATGTAAATAAACAATATACCAATAAAAGAATGTGTATTTGTAAAATACACATAAAATAACGTAGATTTCTATAAAAATAAATACACATATTATGAAGTAAATACGTATAAAAAAATGAATACAAAAAATTCAAAAAAATCGTATAAAAAAATAAACAAAATACCAGTAAAAGAATGTGTATTTGTATAAATATAAATATACAAAATACACATAAAATATCGTAAATTTGTATAAAACTATATACAAAAATACACAGAAGTAATTAAATTTGTATGAAAATATATATACAAAATACAGCTTAAATGAGCTAAATTTGATTTGAAATGTACATACAAAATACATAAAATAATGTAAATCTGTATCAAAATATTTATACAAATACATATAATAACGTAGATTTGTTTAAAAAAATATAAACAAAATACACATTAAGTAATGTAAATACGTATAAAAAATATGTACAAAATACACATATAATCATGTAATTAGTATCAAAATAAATAAACAAAATAGCAATAAAATAATGTAAATTTGTATGAGAAAACATATAAAATAACGCAAATTTCTATAAAAATATATGTACAAAAATGCACATAAAATAAAGTAAATTTGCAAAAAAATATATATACAAAACACACACTAAATAATGTAAATGCGTACATAAAATAACCTAAATTTGTATAAAACTATATACAAAAATACACAAAAATAATTTAAATTTGTTTGAAAAGAAATATACAAAATACACATAAAACTAGGTAAATTTGTATTGAAATACATATTCAAAATACACATCAAATAATGTAATTTTGAATGAAAATATATAAACAAATACACTTAAAATAACGTAAATTTGTGTAAAATATATATGCAAGATACACATTAAATAATGTAAATGTGTATAAAAAATATATATACAAAAAAATAGAATAATGTAAAATCGTATCAAAATAAATACACAGAATATCAATAAAATAATGTAAATTTGTATGAAAATAAAGATGCAAAATTCCCCAAAATTATCGCATTTTTTATAAAAATATATTTACCAAAATACACATAAAATATTTAAATTTGTATTGAAATAAATATTCAAAATGCATATACAGTAAGGTAAATTTGTATTGAAAGAGATATTCAAAAATACATATAAAACAATGTAAAGATGTTTCAAAATATATATACGAATACACATAAAATAAAGTAGATTTCTATAGAAATATATATACAAAATACATATGAAATTATGTAAATACGTATAAAAATATATATACAAAATACATATCAAATAATGAAAATTCGTGTCAAAATAAATAAACAAAATATCATGAAAAGAATGTGTATTTGTATGTAAATAGATAATAGATAATAAATTTGTATAAAATATATATGCAAGATACACATTAAATAATGTAAATATGTATAAAAAAGGTATATACAAAAAACAAATAGAATAATGTAAAATCGTATCAAAATAAATACACAGAATATTAATAAAATAATGTAAATTTGTATGAAAATAAAGATGCAAAATTCCCATAAAATTGCGCATTTCTAATAAAAATATATATACCAAAATACACATAATATATTTAAATTTGTATTGAAATAAATATACAAAATGCACATACAAAAAGGTAAATTTATATTGAAAGAGATATGCAAAAATATATATAAAACAATGTAAATTTGTTTCAAAATATATATACGAATACAAATAAAAAAAACGTAGATTTCTATAAAAATATATATACAAAATACACATAAAATTAAGTAAATACGTATAAATAAATGTATATAAAATACACATAAAATAATGTAATTTCGAATTAAAATAAATGTAAATTTGAATGAAAATATAAAAACAAATACACTTCAAATAACGTAAATTTGTATAAAATATATATGCAAGATACACATTAAATATTGTAAATGTGTATAAAAAAATATACACAAAAAACAAATAGAATAATGTAAAATCGTATCAAAATAAATACACAGAATATCAATAAAATAATGTAAATTTGTATGAAAATAAAGATGCAAAATTCCCAAAAATTATCGCATTTTTTATAAATATATATATACCAAAATACACATAAAATATTTAAATTTGTATTGAAATAAATATACAAAATGTATATACAATAAGGTAAATTTGTATTAAAAGAGATATTCAAAAATACATATAAAACAATGTAAATTTGTTTCAAAATATATATACGAATACACATAAAATAAAGAAGATTTCTATAGAAATATATATACAAAATACATATGAAATTATGTAAATACGTATAAAAATATATATACAAAATACATATCAAATAATGTAAATTCGTGTCAAAATAAATAAACAAAATATCATGTAAAGAATGTATTTGTATAAAATAGATAATTGATAATAAATTTGTATAAAATATATATTAAAGATAATCATTAAATAATGTAAATATGTATAAAGAAGTATATACAAAAAAAATAGAATAATGTAAATTCGTATCAAAATAAATACACCGAATATTAATAATATAATGTAAATTTGTATGAAAATAAAGATGCAAAATTCCCATAAAATAGCGCATTTCTTATAAAAATATATATACCAAAATACACATAAAATATGTAAATTTGTATTGAAATAAATATATAAAATGCACATACAATAAGGTAAATTTGTATTGAAAGAGATATGCAAAAATACATATAAAACAATGTAAATTTGTTTCAAAATATATATACGAATACAAATAAAAAAACGTAGATTTCTATAAAAAAATATATACAAAATATACATAAAATTAAGTAAATACGTATAAAAAATTGTATACAAAATACACATAAATAATGTAAATTCGATTTAAAATAAATAAACAAAATACCAATAAAAGAATGTGTATTTGGATAAATATAAATATACAAAATACATATACAAAATAAACATAAAATAAGGTAGATTTGTAATAAAATATATGTACAAAATACACATAAAATAATGTAAATTTATATGAAAATATATATACAAATACACATAAAATACCATGAATTTGTATAAAAATATATATTCAAAATAAATATTAAAAAATGTAAAAGCGTATAAAAATATATATACAAAGTACATATAAAATAATGTAAATTCGTATCAATATAAATCAACAAAACACCAATAAAATAATATATATATATATATATATATATATATATATATATATATATATATATATATATATATATATATATATATATATATATATATATATATATATATATATATATATATATATATATATATGTCTGAAAATAAATTTACAAAATACACATAACATAACTAAAATTTGTATTAAAATATATACAAAAATACATATAAACAATTTAATTTTTTATGAAAATAGATATACAAAATACACATAAAACTAGGTAAATTTCTTTTGAAATGTAGATACAAAATAGCCATAAAATATTGTAAATTTGTGTCAAAATATATAAACAAATACACATAAAATAACGTAAATTTGTATGAAAAATATATACAAAATACACATAGAATAATGTCAATTAGTATCAAAATGAATGAGCAGAATATCAATAAAATAATGTATATTTGTATGAAAATAAAGATGCAAAATACCCAAAAAATAAAGCATATGTTTATAAAAATACAGATACAAAAATACACATCGAATAATTAAATTTGTATTAAAATTAATATACAAAATGCGTATATAATAAGGTAAATTTGTATTGAAAAAATATGCTACATACACGTTTACTCATACAAATTTATATTATTTTATTGGTATTTTGTTTATTTATTTTGATACGAATTACATGATTATATTTGTATTTTGTACACATTTTTTTATACGTATTTACATTATTTACTGTGAATTTTGTTTAAATATTTTCATACAAATTTACGTTATTATATGTTTATTTGAAAAAATATTTTGATACAAATTTACTTTATTTCATGTATTTTGTATATATATTTCAATTAAAATTTAGCTTATTTTGTGTATATTTTGTATATATTTTCATACAAATTTAATTACTTCTGTGTATTTATGTATATAGTTTATATAAATTTACGTTATTTTATGTGTATTTTGTATATTTATATTTATACAAATACACATTCTTTTATTGGTATTTTGTTTATTTATTTTGATACGAATTTACATTATTTTATGTATTTTGTATACATTTATTTATACGTATTTACTTCATTTTATGTGTATATATATATATATATATATATATATATATATATATATATATATATATATATATATATATATATATATATATATATATATATATATATATATATATATATATATATATATATATATATATATATATATATATATATATATATAGGTTATTTTATGTGTATTCGTATACATATTTTGAAACAAATTTGCTTTGCTTTATATGTATTTTGCGTATCTATTTCAATACAAATTTACCTTATTGTATGTGTTTTTTATATATTTATTTTAATACAAATCTAATTTTTATATGTGAATTTTGGTATATATATTTTTATAAATAAAAAAAATGCGTTATTTTATGGGTATTTTGCCTCTTTATTTTCATACAAATTTACATTATTTTATTAATATTCTGTGTATTTATTTTGATACGATTTTACATTATTCTATTTGTGTTTTGTATATATTTTTTTATACAAATTTACGTTATTTTAAGTGTTTTTGTTTATGTATTTTCATTCAAATTTACATTATTTTGTGTATTTTGTATATGTATTTCCATACAAATTTACCTAATTTATGTGTATTTTGTATATTTATTTTCATACAAATTTAAAATATTTTTGTGTATTTTTGTATATAGTTTGATACAAATTTAGGTTATTTTATGTGTATTTTGAATATCTATTAAATATATATACAAAATACATATGAAATTATGTAAATACGTATAAAAATATATATACAAAATACATATCAAATAATGTAAATTCGTGTCAAAATAAATAAATAAAATATCATGAAAAGAATGTGTATTTGTATGAAAATAGATAATAGATAATAAATTTGTATAAAATATATATGCAAGATACACATTAAATAATGTAAATATGTATAAAAAAGTATATACAAAAAACAAATAGAATAATGTAAAATCGTATCAAAATAAATACACAGAATATTATTAAAATAATTTAAATTTGTATGAAAATAAAGATGCAAAATTCCCATATAATAGCGCATTTCTTATAAAAATATATATACCAAAATACACATAAAATATTTAAATTTGTATTGAAATAAATATACAAAATGCATATACAATAAGATAAATTTGTATTGAAAGAGATATGCAAAAATACATATAAAACAATGTAAATTTGTTTCAAAATATATATACGAATACAAATAAAAAAACGTAGGTTTCTATAAAAATATATATACAAAATACACATAAAATTAAGTAAATACGATTAAAAAATGTAAATTCGTATAAATGTAAATAAACAATATACCAATAAAAGAATGTGTATTTGTATAAATATAAATATACAAAATGCACATAAAATAACGTAAATTTATATAAAACTATATACATAAAATAACGCAAATTTCTATAAAAATATATGTACAAAAATTAACAAAATAAATTTGCATAAAAATATATATACAAAACACACTTTAGATAATGTAAATGAGTATAAAAATATGTATACAAAATACCTATGAAATAATCTAAATTCGCATCGAATTAACTTAAGAAATACCAATAAAATAATGTAATTTTGGATGAAAATATATATACAAAATACACATAAAATAACCTAAATACAAATACAAGTATACACATAAAATTATTTAAAATTGAATGAAATAAATATACAAAATAAACATAAAATAAGGTAAATTTGTAATGAAATATATGAAAAATACACATAAAATAATATAAATTTGTAAAATATATATACAAATACACATTAAATAACATGAATTTGTATAAAATTTGTATCAAAATATATACTTATACACAATAAAATAACGTAATTTTTTATGAAAATGTATATACAAAATACCCGTAAAATAATTTAAATACGTAGAAAATATATACAAAATGCACATAAAATAATGTAAATTTGTATGAAAATACATAAACAAATACACATAAAATAACGTAAATTTGGATAAAATATATATACAAAATGAACATTAAACAGTGTAAATATGTATAAAAAAAATATACAAAATACACATAGAATAATGTTAAATCGTATCAAAATAAATAAAGAGAATATCAATAAAATAATGTAAATTTGTATGAAAATAAAGATGCAAAATATCCATATAATAACGCATATTTGCATAAAAATATATATACAAAAATACATATAAAATAGTTAAGTTTGTTTTAAAATAAATATACAAAATGCACGTACAATAAAGTAAATTTGTATTGAAATAGATATACAAAATACACATCAATAATGTAAATTTGTAACAAAATATATATACGAATACTCATAAAATAGAGTAAATTTCTATGAAAATATACATACAAAATAGATATACAAAATACACATATAACTAGTTAAATTTTTATTTAAATACATGTACAAAAAACACATAAAATAATGTAGATTTGTATGAAATGAAAACAAATACATTTTATATAAAATATATATACAAAATACACATAGAATAATGTAAAATCATATCAAAATAAATACACTGAATATCAATAAAATAATGTAAATTTGTATGACAATAAAGATGCAAAATACCCATAAAATAAAGCATATTTTTATAAAAATACATATACAAAAATACACATAGATTAATCAAATTTGTATTAAAATTAATATACAAAATGCACATACAATAAGGTAAATTTGTATTGAAAAAATATGCAAAATACACATAAAATAATGTAAATTTGTTTCAAAATATATATACGAATACATATAAAATAACGCAGATTTCTATAGAAATATATATACAAAATACATTTGAAATAATGTAAATACGTATAAAATATATATACAAAATACACATTAAATAATGTTAATTCGTGTCAAAATAAATAAACAAAATATCATAAAAGAATGTGTATTTGCATGAAAATAGATATACAAAATACACATAAAATAACCTAAATTTGTATAAAACTATATACAAAATACACAAAATAATTTAAACTTGTATGAAAATAAATATACAAAAACATATAAAATAGGTAAATTTGTATTGAAATACATATACAAAATACATATAAAATAATGTAAATTTGAATGAAAATATATAAACATATAGACGTAAAATAACGTAAATTTGTATCAAATATATATACAAAAAACACATTAAATAATGTAAATATGTATAAAAAAATATATACAAAACACAAATAAAATAATGTAAAATCGTATCAAAATAAATACAGAAAATATTAATAAAATAATGTAAATATGTATGAAAATTAAGATGCAAAATACCCATAAAATAACGCATTTTTTATTAAAATATAAATACGAAAAAGCATAAAATATTTGATTTTGTATTAAAATAAATAGATATACAAAATACACATAAAATAAGCTAAATTTGAATTGAAATATATATACAAAATACATAAAATAATGTAAATATGTATCAAAATACCTATACAAATACACATATAAAAACGTAAATTTGTGTAAAAATATATAAACAAAATACACATTTAATAATGTAAATACGTATAAAAAATGTAAAAAATACACAAATAATCATGTAATTCGTATCAAAATAAATAGACAAAATACCAATAAAATAATGTAAATTTCTATGAGAAAACATACAAAATACACATAAATAACGCAAATATCAATAAAAATATATATAATATAATATATTTTTATACATATTTAAAATATTTAATGTATATTTTGTATATATATATTTTATCCAAATTTACGTGATTTTATATGTATTTGTTTATATATTTTCATACAAATTTACATTATTTTATGTGAGTTTTGTATATGTATTTCAATACAAATTTGCCTAACTTTATGTGTATTTTGCATATCTATTTTCAAACAAATTTAAATTATTTTTGTGTATATTTGTATATATTTTTATACAAATTTTAGTTATTTTATTTGTTTTTTGTATATATATTCCTACAAATATACATTCTTTTATTGAATTTTGTGTATTTAATTTTTACGAATTTACATTATTTTATGTATTTATATATATTTTCTACGTATTTAAACTATTTTATGTGTATTTTATATACATTTTCATAAAAATTTACGTTATTTTATTGTGTGTATTCGTATATATTTTGAAACATTTTATACAAATTCATGTTATTTTATTTGTATTTGAATATATATTTTCATACAAATTTATATTATTTTATGTGTATTCTTACATATATTTTATTACAAATTTACCTTATTTTATGTATATTTTGTATATTTATTTCATTCAATTTTAAATTATTTAATGTGTATATTTGTATTTGTATTTAGGTTATTTTATGTGTGTTTTATATATATTTTCATCCAAAATTACATTATTTTATTGTTATTTTCTTAATATAACTCGATACGAATTTATATTATTTCATAGGTATTTTGTATACATATTTTTATACTCATTTACATTATCTAATGTGTGTTTTGTATATATTTTTTATGCAAACTAATTTTATGTGCATTTTTGTACATATATTTTTATAGAAACTTAAAACGTTATTTTATGTGTATTTTGTATATGTTTTCTCATACAAATTTACATTATTTAATTAGTTTTTTGTTTATTTATTTTGATACGAATGACTTGATTATTGGTGTATTTTGTAAATATTTTTTATACGTATTTACATTACTTAATGTGTATTTTGTTTATATATTTTTTTTACAAATTTACGTTATTATATGTGTATTTGTTAAAAATATTTTGAAACGAATTTACTTTATTTTATGTATTTTGTATATATATTTCATTTCAAATTTAGCTTATTTTGTGTGTATTTTGTATATCTATTTTCATACAAATTTAATTACTTCTGTGTATTTTTGTATATATTTTTATACAAATTTACGTTATTTTATGTGCATTTTGTATATTTATATTTATACAAATACACATTCTCTTATTGGTATTTTGTTTATTTATATTTATACGAATTTACATTATTTTATGTGTATATTGATTCGTATTTACTTAATTTTATGTGTATTTATATATATATTTTTATGGAAATCTACGTTATTTTATGTGTATTCGTATATATATATTTTGAAACAAATTTACATTGCATGTCTATTTCAATAGAAATTTACCTTATTGTATGTGCATTTTGTATATTTATTTTAATACAAATTCAAATATTTTATGTGTATTTTGGTATATATAATTTTAAAAAAATGCGTTATTTTACAGGTATTTTGCATCTGAGTTTTCATAGAAATGTACATTATTTTATTAATATTCTGTGTATATATTTTGATACGATTTAATATTATACTATTTGTGTTTTGTATATATTTTTTTATACATATATTCATTATTTAATGTGTATTTTTTATATATATTTTATACAAATTAACGTTATTTTAAGTGTATTTGTTTATATAATTTCATTCAAATTTACATTATTTTAAGTGTATTTTGTATATACATTTCAATTCAAATTTAGCTTATTTTATCTGTATTTTGTATATCTATTTTCATACAAATTTAAATAATTTTTGTGTTTTTTTTGTATATACATATAGAGTAAATTTCTATGAAAATATATATTCAAAATACATATAAAATTATGTAAATAAGTATAAAATATATATATCAAATACACCTAAAAAATGAAAATTCGTATCAAAATAAATAAACAAAATTCCGATAAAAGAACGTATATTTGTAGGAAAATAAATATACAAAATACATAAAATTACGAACATTTTAATAAAAGTATATACAAAAAAACAAAAAAATAAATTTCAATTTGTATGAAAATAGATATACAAAATACACATATAATTAGTTAAATTTGTATTTAAATACATGTACAAAATACACATAAAATAATGTAAATTTGTATGAAATGAAAACAAATTCACATAAAATAACGTACATTTGTATAAAATAGATATACAAAATATACATAGAAAAATGTAAAATCGGATCAAAATAAATACACAGAATATCAATAAAATAATGTAATTTTGTATGAAAATAAAGATGCAAAATACCCATAAAATAAAGCATATTTTTTTTAAATACATATACAAGAATACACATAGAATAATTAAATTTGTATTAAAATTAATATACAAAATGCATGTACAATAAGGGAAATTTGTATTGAAAAAATATACAAAATGCACATAAAACAATGTATATTTGTTTTAAAATATATATACGAATACACATAAAATAACGTATATTTCTATAGAAATATATATATACAAAATACACATGAAATGACGTTATTACGTATAAAAATATATATACACAATACACATTAAATAATGTAAATTCGCATCAAAATAAATAAACAAAATATCAATAAAAGAATGTGAATTTGTATGAAAATAGATATACAAAATACACATAAAATATTGTAAATTTGTATAAAACTCTATTAAAAAAATACACAAAAATAATTTAAATTTGTATAAAAATATAAATACAAAATACACATAAATCTAGTTAAATTTATATTGAAATACATATACAAAATACACATAAAATAATGTAAATTTGAATGAAAATATATAAACTAATACACTTAAAATAACGTAAATTTGTATGAAATATATATAGAAAATACACATTAAATAATGTAAATATGTATAAAAAAATATATACAAAACACAAATAGAATAATGTAAAAAAGTATCAAAATAAATACACAGAATATTAATAAAATAATGTAAATTTGTATGAAAATAAAGATGCAAAATACCCTTAAAACAACGCAATTTTTATGAAAATATATATACCAAAATACACATAAAATATTTAAATTTGTATTACAATAAATATACAAAATGCACATAAAATAAGGTAAATTTGTATTGAAATAGATATGCAAAATACACATAAAACAATGTAAATTTGTTTCAAAATATATATACGAATACACATCAAATAACGTAGATTTCTATAAAAATATATATACAAAATACACATAAAATGAAGTAAATACGTATAAGAAAAAGTATACAAAATACACATCAAATAATGTAAATTCGTATCAAAATAAATAAACTAAATGCCAATAAAAGAATGTTTACTTGTATAAATATAAATATACAAAATACACATAAAATAACGTAAAATTGTATCAAACAAAAATAAAGAAAAATAATTAAATTTGTATGAAAATAGATATACAAAAGACACATAAAATAAGCTAAATTTGAATTGAAATAAATATAGAAAATATATAAAATAATGTAAATTTGTATCAAAATATATATTCAAATACACATATATTAAAATTAATATTCAAAATGCGTATATAATAAGGTAAATTTGTATTGAAAAAATATGCAACATACACGTTTACTCATACAAATTTATATTATTTTATTGGTATTTTGTTTATTTATTTTGATACGAATTACATGATTATATGTGTATTTTGTACATATTTTTTATACGTATTTACATTATTTAATGTATTTTGTTAATATATTTTCATACAAATTTACGTTATTATATGTATTTGTATAAATATTTTGATACAAATTTACTTTATTTCATGTATTTTTTATATATATTTCAATTCAAATTTAGCTTATTTTGTGTGTATTTTGTATATATTTTCATACAAATTTAATTACTTCTGTGTATTTTTGTATATAGTTTTATATAAATTTACGTTATTTTATGTATTTTGTATATTTTATTTATACAAATACACATTCTTTTATTGCTATTTTGTTTATTTATTTTGATACAATTTACATTATTTTATGTGTATTTTATACATTTTATACGTATTTACTTCATTTTATGTGTATTTTGTATATATATTTTTATAGAAATCTACGTTATTATATGTGTATTCGTATATGTATTTTGAAACAAATTTACATTGTTTTATATGTATTTTGCATATCTATTTCAATACAAATTTACCTTATTGTATGTGTTTTGTATACTTATTTTAATACAAATTTAATTTTTTTATGTGTATTTGGGTATATATATTTTTATAAATAAAAAAAAAAGCGTTATTTTATGGGTATTTTGCTTCTTTATTTTCATACAAATTTACATTATTTTATTATTATTCTGTGTATTTATTTTGATACGATTTTACATTATTCTATTTGTGTTTTGTACATATTTTTTTTATACAAATTTACGTTATTTTAAGTGTATTTGTCTATGTATTTTCATTCAAATTTACATTATTTTATGGAATTTTGTATATGTATTTCAATACAAATTAACCTAATTTTATGTGTATTTTGTATATTTATTTTCATACAAATTTAAAATATTTTTGTGTATTTTTGTATATAGTTTGATTCAAATTTAGGTTATTTTATGTGTATTTTGTGTATCTATTTTCATACAAATACAACTTCTTTTATTGATATTTTGTTTATTTATTTTGACGCGAATTTTATGTGAATTTGTTTTCATTTCATACAAATTTACATTATTTTATGTGTATTTTGTACATGTATTTAAATACAAATTTAACTAATTATATGTGTATTTTGTATATCTATTTTCATAGAAATTGAAATTTTTTTTTGTATATATTTTTATTCAAATTTTCGTAATCTTATAAAAATATATATACCAAAATACACATACAATATTAAAATTTGCATTGAAATAAATATACAAAATGCACATACAATAAGGTAAATTTGTATTGAAAGAGATATGCAAAAATATATATAAAACAATGTAAATTTGTTTCAAAATATATATACGAATACAAATAAAAAAACGTAGATTTCTATGAAAATATATATACAAAATACACTTAAAACTAAGTAAATACGTATAAAAAAATGTATACAAAATACACATAAAATAATGTAAATTCGAATTAAAATAAATAAACAAAATACCAATAAAAGAATGTGTATTTGGATAAATATAAATATACAAAATACACATACAAAATAAACATAAAATAAGGTAGATTTGTAAAAAAAATATATGTACAAAATACACATAAAATAATGTAAATTTATATAAAAATATATATACAAATACACATAAAATACCATGAATTTGTATAAAAATATATATTCAAAATAAATATTAAATAATGTAAAAGCGTATAAAAATATATATACAAAGTACATATAAAATAATGTAAATTCGTATCAATATAAATCAACAAAACACCAATAAAATAATATATATTTGAATGAAAATAAATTTACAAAATACACATAACATAACTAAAATTTGTATTAAAATATATACAAAAATACATATAAATAATTTGAGTTTGTATGAAAATAGATATACAAAATACACATAAAACTAGGTAAATTTCTTTTGAAAAGTATATACAAAATACCCATAAAATATTGTAAATTTGTGTCAAAATATATAAACAAATACACATTAAATAACGTAAATTTGTATGAAAAATATATACAAAATACACATAGAATAATGTCAATTCGTATCAAAATGAATGAGCAGAATATCAATAAAATAATGTAAATTTGTATGAAAATAAAGATGCAAAATACCCAAAAAATAAAGCATATGTTTATAAATATACAGATACAAAAATACACCGAATAATTAAATTTGTATTAAAATTAATATACAAAATGCGTATATAATAAGGTAAATTTGTATTGAAAAAATATGCAACATACACGTTTACTCATACAAATTTATATGATTTTATTGGTATTTTGTTTTTTTTATTTTGATACGAATTACATGATTATATGTGTATTTTGTACATATTTTTTTTATACGTATTTAAATTATTTAATGTGTATTTTTATTATATATTTTCATACAAATTACGTTATTATGTGTATTTGAATAAATATTTTGATACAAATTTACTTTATTTCATGTATTTTGTATATATATTTCAATTCAAATTTAGCTTATTTCGTGTGTATTTTGTATATATTTTCATACAAATTTAATTACTTCTGTGTATTTTTGTATATAGTTTTATATAAATTTACGTTATTTTATGTGTATTTTGTATATTTATATTCTTACAAATACACATTCTTTTATTGGTATTTTGTTTATTTATTTTGATACGAATTTACATTATTTTATGTGTATTTTGTATACATTTTTTTTTATACGTATTTACTTCTTTTTGTGTATTTTCTATATATATTTTTATAGAAATCTACGTTATTTTATGTGTATTCGTATATATATTTTGAAACAAATTTACATTGTTTTATATGTATTTTGCATATCTATTTCAATACAAATTTACCTTATTGTATGTGTTTTTTGTATATTTATTTTAATACAAATTTAATTTTTTGATGTGTAGTTTGGTATATATATTTTTATAAATAAAAAAAATGCGTTATTTTATGGGTATTTTGCTTCTTTATTTTCATACAAATTTACATTATTTTATTAATATTCTGTGTATTTATTTTGATATGATTTTACATTATTCTATTTGTGTTTTGTACATATTTTTTTTATACAAATTTACGTTATTTTAAGTGTATTTGTTTATGTATTTTCATTCAAATTTACATTATTTTATGTGTATTTTGTGTATGTATTTCAATACAAATTTACCTAATTTTATGTGTATTTTGTATATCTATTTATATACAAATACACATTCTTTTACTGACATTTTGTTTATTTATTTTGACGCGAATTTACATTATTTAATGTGTATTTTGTATATATATTTTTATACGTATTTACATCATTCCATGTGTATTTTGTATAGTTTTAAAGAAATTTATATTATTTAATGTGTATTTTGTATTTATATATTTATACAAATACACATTCATTTATTGGTATTTTGTTTATTTATTTTGATACTAATTTACATTATTATATGTGTATTTTGTATACATTTTTTATACGTATTTACTTAATTTTATGTGTATTTTGTATATATATTTTTATAGAAATCTACCTTATTTCATGTGTATTCGTATATATATTTTGAAACAAATTTACATTGTTTATATGTATTTTGCATATCTATTTTTGTGTATTCTGTATTTATTTTTGTTATACATAGAATAATGTAAAATCGTATCAAAATAAGTACACAGAATATCAATAAAATAATTTAAATTTGTATGAAAATAAAGATGCAGAATACCCATAAGATAAAGCATTTTTTTAAAAAAATACATATACAAAAATACACATAGAATAATTAAATTTGTATTAAAATTAATATACAAAATGCACACATACAATAAGGTAAATTTGTATTGAAAAAAACGCAAAATACAAATAAAACAGTGTAAATTTGCTTCAAAATATATATACGAATACACATAAAATAACAGAGATTTCTATAGAAATATATATATACAAAATACACATAAAATTATGTAAATACGTATAAATATATATATATATATATATATATATATATATATATATATATATATATATATATATATATATATATATATATATATATATATATATATATATATATATATATATATATATATATATATATATATATATATATATATATATATAATACATATTAAGTAATGTAAATTCGTGACAAAATAAATAAACAAAATATCATGAAAAGAATGTGTATTTGTATGAAAATAAATAATAGATAATAAATTTGTATGTAATATATATGCAAGATACATTTAAATAATGTAAATATGTATAAAAAAATATATATATAAAAAACAAATAGAATAATGTAAAATCGTATCAAAATAAATACACCGAATATTAATAAAATAATGCAAATTTGTATGAAAATAAAGATGCAAAATTCCCATCAAATAGCGCATTTCTTATAAAAATATATATACCAAAATACACATAAAATATTTAAATTTGTATTGAAATAAATATACAAAATGCACATACAATAAGATAAACTTCTATTGAAAGAGATATGCAAAAATACATATAAAACAATGTAAATTTGTTTCAAAATATATATACGAATACACATAAAATAACGTAGATTTCTATAAAAATATGTATACAAAATACACATAAAATTAAGTAAATACGTATAAAAAAATGTAAACAAAATACACATAAAATAATGTAAATTCGAAACAAAATAAATAAACAAAATACCAATAAAAGAATATATATCTATTTATTTTAATACAGAATCTAATATTTTGTGTTTTTTCGTATATATATATTTTTTATAAAAAATGTGTTATTTTATGGGTATTTTGCATCTTAATTTTCATACAAATTTACATTATTTTATTAATATTTTCTGTAATTATTTTGATACGATTTTACATTATTTTATTTATGTTTTGTATATATATTTTATACATATTTACATTATATAATGTGTTTTTTGTATATATATTTGATACATATTTACTTTATTTTAAGTTATTTTATGTGTATTCGTTTATATATTTTGACACAAATTTGCAATAATTTATGGGTATTTTGTATATATATTTCAAAAGAAATTTACCTAGTTTTATATGTATTTTGAATATCTATTTTCATACAAACTCAAATTATTTTTATGTATTTTTGTATATATTTCAATACAAATTTTAGTTATGTTATGTGTATTTTGTAAATCTATTTTCATTCAAATATATATTATTTTATTGGTATTTTGTTGATTTATATTGATACGAATTTACATTATTTTATATGTACTTTGTATATATATTTTTATACGCATTTACATTATTTAATATTTATTTTGAATATATAAGTTTATACAAATTCATGGTATTTTATGTATATTTGTATATATATTTTCATATGAATTTACATTATTTTATGTGTATTTTGTACATATATTTCATTACAAATTTACGTTATTTTATGTTTATTTTGTATGTGTATTTTGTATATTTATATTTATACAAATACATATTCTTTTATTGGTATTTTGTTTATTTATTTTGTTTCGAGTTTACATTATTTTATGTGTATTTTGTTTACATTTTTTTATACGTATTTACTTAATTTTATGTGTATTTTGTATATATATATTTTTATAGAAATCTACGTTATTTTATGTGTATTCGTATATATATTTTGAAACAAATTTACATTGTTTTATATGTATTTTTGCATATCTCTTTCAATACAAGTTTACCTTATTGTATGTGCATTTTGTATATTTATTTCAATACAAATTTAAATATTTTGTGTGAATACATGTACATACATAAAATAATGTAGATTTGTATGAAATGAAAACAAATACATTTTATATAAAATATATATACAAAATACACATAGAATAATGTAAAATCATATTGAAATAAATACACAGAATATCAATAAAATAATGTAAATTTGTATGAAAATAAAGATGCAAAATACCCATAAGATAAAGCATATTTTTATAAAAATACATATACAAAAATACACATAGATTAATCAAATTTGTATTAAAATTAATATACAAAATGCACATACAATAAGGTAAATTTGTATTGAAAAAATATGCAAAATACACATAAAACAATGTAAATTTGTTTCAAAATATATAAACGAATACTCATAAAATAACGCAGATTTCTATAGAAATATATATACAAAATACACTTGAAATAATGTAAATACCTATAAAAATATATATACAAAATACACATTAAATAATGTTAATTCGGGTCAAAATAAATAAACAAAATATCATGAAAAAAATGTGTATTTGTATGAAAATAGATATACAAAATACACATAAAATAACCAAAATTTGTATAAAACTATAAACAAAAATACACAAAAATAATTTAAACTTGTATGAAAATAAATATACAAAAAACATATAAATTAGGTAAATTTGTATTGAAATACATATACAAAATACACATAAAATAATGTAAATTTGATGAAAATATATAAACATATAGACTTAAAATAACGTATATTTGTATCAAATATATATACAAAAAACACATTAAATAATGTAAATATGTATAAAAAAATATATACAAAACACAAATAAAATAATGTAAAATCGTATGAAAATAAATACAGAAAATATTAATAAAATAATGTATATTTGTATGAAAATTAAGATGCAAAATACCCATAAAATAACGCATTTTTTATAAAAATATATATAAGAAAAAAACATAAAATATTTGATTTTGTATTAAAATAAATAGATATACAAAATACACATAAAATAAGCTAAATTAAATGAAAAAAATATACAAAATACACATAGAATAATGTAAAATCGTATCAAAATAAATACACAGAATATCAATAAAATAATGTATTTTTGTATGAAAATAAAGATGCAAAATACCCATAAAATAAAGCATATTTATTTAAAAATACATATACAAAAATACACATAGACTAATAAAATTTGTAGTAAAATTAATATACAAAATGCACGTACACATTTTGTTTAAAAATCTATATACGAATACACATAAAATAACGTAGATTTCTATAGAAATATATATACAAAATACACATGAAATGATGTAAATACGTATAAAAAAAAAAATATATATATATATATATATATATATATATATATATATATATATATATATATATATATATATATATATATATATATATATATATATATATATATATATATATATATATATATATATATATATATATATATATACAAAATACACATTAGAGCGTAAATTTGTTTAAAAATCTATATACGAATACACATAAAATAACGTAGATTTCTATAGAAATATATATACAAAATACACATGAAATGATGTAAATACGTATAAAAATATATATATATATACAAAATACACATTAAAATACACATTTTAAAGCGTAAATTTGTTTAAAAATCTATATACGAATACACATAAAATAACGTAGATTTATATAGAAATATATATACAAAATACACATGAAATGATGTAAATACGTATAAAAATATATATATATATATACAAAATACACATTAAATAATTTAAATTCTCGTAAAAATAAATAAACAAAATATCAATTAAAGCGTAAATTTGTTTAAAAATCTATATACGAATACACATAAAATAACGTAGATTTCTATAGAAATATATATACAAAATACACATGAAATGATGTAAATACGTATAAAAATATATATATATATACAAAATACACATTAAATAATTTAAATTCTCGTAAAAATAAATAAACAAAATATCAATAAAAGAATGTGTATTTGTATGAAAATAGATATACAAAATACTCATAAAATAACCTAAGTTTGTATAAATCTATGTACAAAAATACACAAAAATAATTTAAATTTGTATGAAAATAAATATACTAAATACACATAAAATTAGGTAAATTTGTATTGAAATACATATACAAAATACACATAAAATAATGGAAATTTGAATGAAAATATATAAACATATACACTTAAAATAACGTAAATTTGTATCAAATATATATACTAAATTCTAATTAAATAATGTAAATATGTATAAAAAAATATATACAAAACACAAATAGAATAATGTAAAATCGGGTCAAAATAAATACACAGAATATTAATTAAATAATGTTAATTTGTATGAAAATAAAGTGCAAAATAGCCATAAAATAACACATTTTTTATAAAAATATATATACCTAAATACACATAAAATATTAAAATTTGTATTAAAATAAATATAAAAAATGCACATACTGTAAGGTAAATTTGTATAGAAATAGATATGCAAAATACATATAAAACAATGTAAATTTGTTTCAAAATATATATACGAATACACATAAAATAACGTTGATTTCTATAAAAATATATACAAAATACACATAAAAAATGTGTATCTTGCATATATATTTCATACAAATTTATTATGTATTATTTATTTTCATGCAAATACACATATACAAAATACACATAAAAAATGTGTATCTTGCATATATATTTCATACAAATTTATTATCTATTATTTATTTTCATGCAAATACACATTCTTTTCATGATATTTTGTTTATTTATTTTGACACGAATTTACCTAGATATATATTTTGTATATATATTTTTATACGTATTTACATAATTTCATGTGTATTTTGTATATATATTTCTATAGAAATCTACGTTATTTTATGTGTATTCGTATATATATTTTGAAACAAATTAGCTTTGTTTTATATGTATTTTTGAATATCTCTTTCAATACATATTTACCTTACTGTATATGCATTTTGTATATTTATTTCAATACAAATTTAAATATTTTATGTGTATTTTGGTATATATATTTTTATAAAAAATGAGCTATTTTATCTGAATTTTGCATCTTTCTTTTCATACAAATTTATATTATTTTATTAATATTCTGTGTATTTATATTGATAGGATTTTACATTATTCTATTTCTTTTTGTATATATTTTTTTATACACATTTACAAGTTTACCTTATTGTATGTGCATTTTGTATATTTATTTCAATACAAATTTAAATATTTTATGTGTATACATGTACATACATAAAATAATGTAGATTTGTATGAAATGAAAACAAATACATTTTATATAAAATATATATACAAAATACACATAGAATAATGTAAAATCATATTAAAATAAATACACAGAATATCAATAAAATAATGTAAATTTGTATGAAAATAAAGATGCAAATTTGTTTATTTATTTTGACACGAATTAACATTATTTAATGTGTATTTTGTATATATATTTTTATACGTATTTACATTATTTCAAGTGTATTTTGTATATATATTTCTATAGAAATCTGCGTTATTTTATGTGTATTCGTTTATATATTTTGAAACAAATTTACATTGTTTTATGTTTATTTTGCATATTTTTTCAATACAAATTTAACTTATTGTATGTGCATTTTGTATATTAATTTTAATAGAAATTTGATTAATCTATGTATTTTGTATTTTGTATGTATTTTATAAAATATGCTTTATTTTATGGGTATTTTGCATCTTTATTTTCATACAAATTTACATTATTTTATTGATATTCTGTGTATATATTTTAAAATGATTTTACATTATTCTATGTGTATTTTGTATATATATTTTATATAAAATGTATTTGTTTTCATTCTACATTATTTTATGTGTTTTTTTTGTACATGTATTTAAATACAAATCTAAGTAGTTATATGTGTATTTTGTATATCTATTTTCTATGTACATTTTTATAGAGATTTACTCTATTTTATGAGTATTCGTTTATATATTTTGATACAAATTTACATTATTGATGTGTATTTTGCATATCTATTTCAATACCAATTTACTTTATTGTACGTGCATTTTGTATATTTATTTTAATACAAATTTAACTATTTTATATGTATTTTTGTATATATATTTTTATGCAAATATGCGTTATTATATGGATATTTTGCGTCTTTATTTTCATACAAATTTACATTATTTTATTGATATTCTCTTTATTTATTTTGATACGATTTAACATTATTCTATGTGTATTTGGTATATTTTTTTATACATATTTACATTATTTAATGTTCATTTTGTATATATATTTTATCCAAATTTACATTATTTTATGTGTATTTGTTTATATATTTTCATACAAATTTACATTATTTTATGTGTTTTTTGTATATATATTTTTCTACGTATTTAAATTATTTTATGTGTATTTTGTATATACATTTTCATAAAAAAATTACGTTATTTTATTGTGTTATAAGTATATATTTTGATACAAATTTTATACAAATTCATGTTATTTAATGTGTATTTGTATATATATTTTCATACAAATTTATATTATTTTATGTGTATTTTTTCATATATTTCATTACAAATTTACCTTATTTTATGTTTATTTTGTATTTATTTTGTATACACAAAAATAATTTAAACTTATATGAAAATAAATATACAAAAAACATATAAAAATAGGTAAATTTGTATTGAAATACATATAGAAAATACACATAAAATAATGTAAATTTGAATGAAAATATATAAACATATTGACTTTAAATAACGTAAATTTGTATCAAATATATATACAAAAAAAAAACATTAAATAATGTAAATATGTATAAAAAAAATATATATACAAAACACAAATAAAACAATGTAAAATCGTATCAAAATCAATGCAGAAAATATTAATAAAATAATGTAAATTTGTATGAAAATTAAGATACAAAATACCCATAAAATAACGCATTTTTTATAAAAATATATATACGAAAAAACATAAAACATTTGATTTTGTATTAAAATAAATAGATATACAAAATACACATAAAATAAGCTAAATTTGATTTGAAATATATATAAAAAATACATAAAATAATGTAAATTTGTATCAAAATACTTATACAAATACACATATAATAACGTAAATTTGTATAAAAATATATAAACAAAATACACATTAAATAATGTAAATACGTATAAAAAAGATGTTAAAAATACACAAATAATCATGTAATTCATATAAAAATAAATAGACAAAATACCTATAAAATAATGTAAATTTCTATGAGAAAACATATACAAAATACACATAAATAACGCAAGTATCAATAAAAATATATAAAATATAATATATTTTTATACATATTTAAAATATTTAATGTATATTTTGTATATATATATTTTATCCAAATTTACGTGATTTTATATGTATTTGTTTAAATATTTTCATTCAAATTTACATTATTTTATGTGAGTTTTGTATATGTATTTCAATACAAATTTGCCTAACTTTATGTGTATTTAGCATATACAAAATATACAAAATGCACATAAAACAATGTATATTTGTTTCAAAATATATATACGAATACACATAAAATAACGTATATTTCTATAGAAATATATATACAAATTACACATGAAATGACGTAAATACGTATAAAAATATATATACACAATACACATTAAATAATGTAAATTCGCATCAAAATAAATAAACAAAATATCAGTAAAAGAATGTGTATTTGTATGAAAATAGATATACAAAATACACATAAAATATTGTAAATTTGTATAAAACTCTATTAAAAAAATGCACAAAAATAATTTAAATTTGTATAAAAATATATACAAAATACACATAAAACTAGTTAAATTTCTATTGAAATACATATACAAAATACACATAAAATACTGTAAATTTGAATGAAAATATATAAACAAATAAACTTAAAATAACGTAAATTTGTATGAAATATATATAGAAAATACACATTAAATAATGTAAATATGTATAAAAAAATATATACAAAACACAAATATAATAATGTAAAATAGTATCAAAATAAATACACAGAATATAAATAAAATAATGTATATTTGTATGAAAATAGATGCAAAATGCCCATAAAACAACGCATTTTTTATGAAAATATATACCAAAATACACAAAATATTTAAATTTGTATTACAATAAATATACAAAATGCACATACAATAAGGTAAATTTGTATTGAAATAGATATGCAAAATACACATAAAACAATGTAAATTTGTTTCAAAATATATATACGAATACACATAAAATAACGTAGATTTCTATAAAAATATATATACAAAATACACATAAAATGAAGTAAATACGTATAAGAAAATGTATACAAAATACACATAAAATAATGTAAATTCGTATCAAAATAAATAAACTAAATGCCAATAAAAGAATGTTTACTTGTATAAATATAAATATACAAAATACACATAAAATAAAGTAAAATTGTATAAAACTATATACAAAAATAAACAAAAATAATTAAATATGTATGAAAATAGATATACAAAAGACACATAAAATAAGCTAAATTTGAATTGAAATAAATATAGAAAATACAAAAAATAATGTAAATTTGTGTCAAAATATATATTCAAATACACATATATTAAAATTAATAAACAAAATGCGTATATAATAAGGTAAATTTGTATTGAAAAAATATGCAACATACACGTTTACTCATACAAATTTATATTATTTTATTGGTATTTTGTTTATTTATTTTGATACGAATTACATGATTATATGTGTATTTTGTACATATTTCTTTATACGTATTTACATTATTTAATGTGTGTTTTGTTTATATATTTTCATACAAATTTACGTTATTATATGTGTATTTGTATAAATATTTTGATACAAATTTACTTTATTTCATGTATTTTGTATATATATTTTAATTCAAATTTAGCTTATTTTGTGTGTATTTTGTATATATTTTCATACAAATTTAATTACTTCTGTGTATTTTTTTATATAGTTTTATATAAATTTATATTTATATTTATATTTATACAAATACACATTCTTTTATTGGTATTTTGTTTATTTATTTTGATACGAATTTACATTATTTTATGTGTATTTTGTATAAATTTTTTTATAGGTATTTACTTCATTTTATGTGTATTTTGTATATATATTTTTATAGAAATCTACGTTATTTTATGTGTATTCGTATATATATTTTGAAACAAATTTACATTGTTTTATATGTATTTTGCATATCTATTTCAATACAAATTTACCTTATTGTATGTGTTTTTTGTATATTTATTTTAATAAAAATTTAATTTTTTGATGTGTATTTTGGTATATATATTTTTATAAATGCGTTATTTTATGGGTATTTTGCTTCTTTATTTTCATACAAATTTACATTATTTTATTAATATTCTGTGTATTTATTTTGATACGATTTTACATTATTCTATTTGTGTTTTGTACATATTTTTTTATACAAATTTACGTTATCTTAAGTGTATTTGTTTATGTATTTTCATTCAAATTTACATTATTTTATGTGTATTTTGTGTATGTATTTCAATACAAATTTACAATAAGGTAAATTTGTATTGAAAAAATATGCAAAATACACATAAAACAGTGTAAATTTATTTCAAAATCTATATACGAATACTCATAAATCAACGTAGATTTCTATAGAAATATATATACAAAATACACATCAAATGATGTAAACACGTATAAAAATATATATATATATATATATATATATATATATATATATATATATATATATATATATATATATATATATATATATATATATATATATATATATATATATATATATATAAAATACACATTAAATAATGTACATTCGCGTCAAAATAAATAAACAAAATATCAATAAAAGAATGTGTATTTGTATGAAAATAGATATACAATATACACGTTATTTTATGTGTATTCTTATATATATTTTGAAACAAATTTACACTGTTTTATTTGTATTTTGCGTTTTTTTTTCAATACAAATTTACCTTATTGTATGTGTGCATTTTGTATATCAATTTTAATACAAATTTAATTATTCTATATGTATTTTTGTATATGTATTTAAAAAAAAATGCTTTATCTTATGGGTATTTTGCATCTTTATATTCATACAAATTTAAATTATTTTATTGATATTCTGTGTACTTATTTTGATACGATTTTACATTATTCTATGTATAACAAAAATAAATATAAACAAAAATACACAAAAATAATTTAAATTTGTTTGAAAATAGATATGCAAAATATGTGTATTTTGTATATATATTTCAATTCAAATTTAGCTTATTTTGTGTGTATTTTGTATATATTTTCATACAAATTTAATTACTTGTGTATTTTTGTATATAGTTTTATATAAATTTACGTTATTTTATGTTTATTTTGTATATTTGTATTTATACAAATACACATTCTTTTATTGGTATTTTGTTTATTTATTTTGATACGAATTTACATTATTTTATGTGTATTTTGTATACATTTTTTTATACGTATTTACTTAATTTTATGTGTATTTTGTATATATATTTTTATAGAAATCTACGTTATTTTATGTGTATTCGTATATATATTTTGAAACAAATTTACATTGTTTGATATGTATTTTGCATATCTATTTCAATACAAATTTACCTTATTGTATGTGTTTTTTGTATATTTATTTTAATACAAATTTAATTTTTTGATGTGTATTTTGGTATATATATTTTTATAAATAAAAAAATGCGTTATTTTATGGGTATTTTGCTTCTTTATTTTCATACAAGTTTACATTATTTTATTAATATTCTGTGTATTTATTTTGATACGATTTTACATTATTCTATTTGTGTTTTGTACATATTTTTTTTATACAAATCTACGTCTTTTTATAAAATTATTGATACCAAGATACACAAAATATTTCAATTTGTATTTAAAAAAAATAAATATACAAAATGCACATTCAATAAGGTAAATTTGTATTGAAATAGATATGCAGAATATATATAAAATAATGTAAATTTGTTTCAAAATATATATACGAATACACATAAAATAACGTAGATTTCTATAAAAATACATATACAAAATACATATAAAATTAAGTAAATACGTAAAAAAAATGTATACAAAATACACATAAAATAATGTAAATTCGTATAAATGTAAATAAACAATATACCAATAAAAGAATGTGTATTTGTATAAATATAAATATACAAAATGCACATAAAATAACGTAAATTTATATAAAACTATATACATAAAATAACGCAAATTTCTATAAAAATATATGTACAAAAATGAACATAAAATAAATTTGCATAAAAATATATATACAAAACACACATTAGATAATGTAAATGAGTTTAAAAAATATGTATAGAAAATACCTATGAAATATTCTAAATTCGTATCGAATTAAATTAAGAAAATACCAATAAAATAATGTAATTTTTGATGAAAATATATATACAAAATACACATAAAATAACCTAAATAAAAATACAAATATACACATAAAATATTGTATTTTGTATATACATTTCAATTCAAATTTAGCTTATTTTATCTGAATTTTGTATATCTATTTTCATACGAATTTAATTACTTCTGTGTATTTTTGTATATAGTTTTATACAAATTTACGTTATTTTATGTGTATTTTGTATATTTATATTTATACAAATACACTTTCTTTAATTGGTATTTTGTTTATTTATTTTGATACGAATTTACATTATTTTATGTGTATTTTGTATACATTTTATTATACGTATTTACTTCATTTTATGTGTATTTTGTATATATATTTTTATACAAATCTACGTTATTTTATGTGTATTCGTATATATATTTTGAAACAAATTTACTTTGTTTTATATGTATTTTGCATATCTATTTCAATACAGATTTACCTAATTGTATGTGTATTTTGTATATTTATTTTAATACAAATTAATTTTTTCATGTGTATTTTGGTATATATATTTTTATAAAAAAGGCGTTATTTAATGGGTATTTTGCATCTTTATTTTCATACAAATTTACATTGTTTTATTAATATTCTGTGTATTTATTTTGATACGATTTTACATTATTCTATTTGTGTTTTGTATATATTTTTTTTATACATATTTACATTATTTAATGTGTATTTTGTATATTTTAAAACAAATTTACGTTATTTTATGCGCATCTGTTAAAATATTTTGATACAAATTTACATTATTTTATGTATTTTGTATAAATATTTCAATACAAATTTAGTTTATTTTATGTATATTTTGTATATCTATTTTCATTTGTATCAATATAAATAAACAAAATAGCAATAAAATAATGTAAATTTGTATGAAAATATATACAAATACACATAAAATATAAATTTCAAAAAATATATGTACAAAAATGCACATAAAATAAAGTAAATTTGCATTAAAATATATATACAAAACACACATTAAATAATGTAAATGCGTACATAAAATAACTTAAATTTGTATAAAACTATATACAAAAATACACAAAAATATATATACAAAAAACAAATAGAATAATGTAAAATTGTATCAAAATAAATACACCGAATATTAATAAAATAATGTAAATTTGTATGAAAATAAAGATGCAAAATTCCCATCAAATAGTGCATTTCTTATAAAAATATATATACCAAAATACACATAAAATATTTAAATTTGTATTGAAAAAAATATACAAAATGGACATACAATAAGGTAAACTTCTATTGAAAGAGATATGGAAAAATACATATAAAACAATGTAAATTCTATAAAAATATATATACAAAATACACATATAACTAAGTAAATACGTATAAAAAAATGTAAACAAAATACACATAAAATAATGTAAACTCGAAACAAAATAAATAAACAAAATACCAATAAAATAATGTATATCTATTTATTTTAATACAAAATCAAATATTTTATGTTTTTTCGTATATATATTTTTATAAAAAATGCGTTATTTTATGGGTATTTTGCATCTTAATTTTCATACAGATTTACATTATTTTATTAATATTTTCTGTATTTATTTTGATACGATTTTACATTATTTTATTTGTGTTTTGTATATATTTTTTATACATATTTACATTATTTAATGTGTTTTTTGTATATATATTTGATACATATTTACGTTATTTTAAGTTATTTTATGTGTATTTGTTTATATATTTTGACACAAATTTACAATATTTTATGGGTATTTTGTATATATATTTCAAAAGAAATTTACCTAGTTTCATGTGTATTTTGAATATCTATTTTCATACAAACTCAAATTATTTTTATGTATTTTTGTATATATTTCAATACAAATTTTAGTTATGTTATGTGTATTTTGTAAATCTATTTTTATTCAAATATATAACATTTTATTGGTATTTTGTTTATTTATATTGATACGAATTTACATTATTTTATATGTACTTTGTATATATATTTTTATACGCATTTACATTATTTAATATTTATTTTGAATATATAATTTTATACAAATTCATGGTATTTTATGTGTATTTGTACATATATTTTCATATAAAGTTACATTATTTTATGTGTATTTTGTACATATATTTCATTACAAATTTACCTTATTTTATGTTTATTTTGTACATTTATATTTATACAAATACACATTCTTTTATTGGTATTTTGTTTATTTATTTTGTTTCGAATTTACATTATTTTATGTGTATTTTGCTTACATTTTTTTATACGTATTTACTTAATTTTATGTGTATTTTGTATATATATTTTTATTGAAATCTACGTTATTTTATGTGTATTCGTATATATATTTTGAAACAAATTTACATTGTTTTATATGTATTTTTGCATATCTCTTTCAATAGAAGTTTCCTTATTGTATGTGCATTTTGTATATTTATATCAATACAAATTTAAATATTTTATGTGTATTTTGGTATATATATTTTTATAAGAAATGCGCTATTTGATGGGAATTTTGCATCTTTATTTTCATACAAATTTACATTATTTTATTAATATTCGGTGTATTTATTTTCATACGATTTTGTTTTATATGTATTTTTGCATATCTCTTTCAATACAAATTTACCTTATTGTATGTGCATTTTGTATATTTATTTTAATACAAATTTAAATATTTTATGTGTATTTTGGTATATATATTTTCATAAGAAATGCGCTATTTTATGGGAATTTTGCATCTTTATTTTTGTACAAATTTACATTATTATATTAATATTCGGTGTATTTACTTTGATACGATTTTACATTACTCTATTTGTGTTTTGTATATACTTTTTTATACATATTTACATTATTTAATGTGTATCTTGCATATATATTTTATACAAATTTATTATCTATTATCTATTTTCATACAAATACACATTCTTTTCATGATATTTTGTTTATTTATTTTGACACGAATTTACATTATTTGATATGTATTTTGTATATATATTTTTATACGTATTCACATAATTTCATATATATTTTGTATATGTATTTCTATAGAAATCTACTTTATTTTATGTGTATTCGTATATATATTTTGAAACAAATTTACATTGTTTTATATGTATTTTTGAATATCTCTTTCAATACAAATTTACCTTACTGTATATGCATTTTGTATATTTATTTCAATACAAATTTAAATATTTTATGTACACATTTACATTATTTAATGTGTATCTTGCATATATATTTTATACAAATTTACGTTATTTTAAGTGTATTTGTTTATATATTTTCATTCAAATTTACATTATTTGATGTGTATTTTGTATATATATTTTATAAAAAATGCGATAATTTCTGGGAATTTTGCATCTTTATTTTCATACAAATTTACATTATTTTATTGATATTCTGTGTATTTATTTTGATTCGATTTTACATTATTCTATTTGTTTTTTGTATATATTTTTTTATACACATTTACATTATTTAATGTGTATCTTGCATATATATTTTATACAAATTTACGTTATTTTAAGTGTATTTGTTTATATATTTTCATTCAAATTTACATTATTTGATGTGTATTTTGTATATGTATTTCAATACAAATTTACCTAATTTTATGTGTATTTTCTATATTTCTTTTCAAACAAATTTAAATTATTTTTGTGTATTTTTGTATATAGTTTTATACAAATTTAGGTTATTTTATGTACGCATTTACATTATTTAGTGTGTGTTTTGTATATATATTTTTATGCAAATTTACTTTATTTTATGTGCATTTTTGTACATATATTTTTATAGAAATTTGCGTTATTTGTATTTGTTTTCTCATACAAATTTACATTATTTTATTGCTATTTTGTTTATTTATTTTGATACGAATTACATGATTATATGTGTATTTTGTACATATATTATTTTATACGTATTTACATTACTTAATGTGTATTTTCTTTATATATTTTTAAACAAATATACGTTATTATATGTATTTGTATAAATATTTTGATTCAGATTTACATTATTTTATGTATTTTGTATGTACATTTCAATTCAAATTTAGCTTATTTTAGCTGTTTTTTGTATATATATTTTCATACAAATTTAATTACTTCTGTGTATTTTTGTATATAGTTTTATACAAATTTACGATATTTTATGTGTATTTTGTATATTTATATTGATACAAATACACATTCTTTTACTGGTATTTTGTTTATTTATTTTGATACGATTTTTATGTGTATTTTGTATTCATTTTTTATACGTATTTACTTCATTTTATGTGTATTTTGTATATATTTTTATAGAAATCTACGTTATTTTATGTGTATTCGAATATATATTTTGAAACAAATTTACATTGTTTTATATGTATTTTGCATATCTATTTCAATACAAATCTACCTTTTAGTATGTGCATTTTTTTATATTTATTTTAATACAAATTTTAATATTTTATGTATATTTTGGTATATATATTTTTATAAAAAATGCGTTATTTTATGGCTATTTTGCATCTTTATTTTCATACAAATTTACATTATTTTATTAATATTCTGTGTATTTATTTTTGATACGATTTTACATTATTCTATTTGTGTTTTGTATATATTTTTTTATACATATTTACATTATTTAATGTGTATTTTGTTTATATATTTGATACAAATTTACGTTATTTTAAGTGTATATGATTATATATTTTCATTCAAATTTCCATTATTTTATGTGTATTTTGTATATGTATTTCAATACAAATTTACCTAATTTTATGTGTATTTTTTATATTTATTTTCATACAAATTTAAATGATTTTTGTGTATTTTTGTATATAGTTTTATACAAACAGGTTATTTTATGAGTATTTTGTATATCTATTTTCATACAAATACACATTCTTTTATTGATATTTTGTTTATTTATTTTGACGAGAATTTAAATTATTTAATGTGTATTTTGTATATATATATTTTATACGTATTTACATCATTTCATGTATTTTATATATATATATATATATATATATATATATATATATATATATATATATATATATATATATATATATATATATATATATATATATATATATATATATATATATATATATATATATATATATATATATATATATATATATATCTATATATATATGTATTCGTATATAGATTTTTAAACAAATTTACACTTTTATGTGCATTTTGTATATTTTTTCAATACAAACTTACCTTATTGAACGTGCATTTTGTTTATTAATTTTAATAAAAATTTAATTATTCAATGTGTATTTTTGTATATGTATTTTTAAAAAAATATGTTTTATTTTATGGGTATTTTGCATCTTTATTTTTATACAAAATTTCATTATTTGATTGATATTCTGTGTATTTATTTTGATACGATTTTACATTATTCTATGTATATTTTGTATATCTATTTTATACAAATGTACGTTATTTTATGTGAATTCGTTTTCATTTCATACAAATTTACATTATTTTATGTGTATTTTGTACATGTATTTAAATACAAATTTAACTAATTATATGTGTATTTTGTATATCTATTTTCACACAAATTGAAATTTATTTTTTTGTTTTTTTGTATATATTTTTATTCAAAATTTCGTAATTTTATGTGTATTTTGTATATTTATTTTCCTACAAATATACGTTCTTTTATCGGAGTTTTGTTTATTTATTTTGATACGTATTTTCATTTTTTTAGGTGTATTTGATATATATATTTTTATACTTATTTACATAATTTTATATGTATTTTGAATATATATTTTCATAGAAATTTACTCTATATGTATATAAAAAAAACACAAAAATAATTTAAATTTGTATGAAAATAAATATACAAAATACACATAAAATTAGGTAAATTTGTATTGAAATACATATACAAAAGACACTTAAAATAATGTAAATTTGAATAAAATTATATAAACAAATACACTTAAAATAACGTTAATTTGTATAAAATATATATAAAAAATACACATTCAATAATGAAAATATGTATAAAAAATATATACAAAACACAAATAGTATAATATAAAATCGTATCAAAATATATAGACAGAATATTAATAAAATAATGTACATTTGTATGAAAACTAAGATGCAAAATACCTATAAAATAACGCATTTTTTTTATAAAATTATATATACCAAAATACACATAAAATATTTGAATTTGTATTAAATATACAAAATGCACATACAATAAGGTAAATTTGTATTGAAATAGATATGCAAAAACATATAAAACAATGTAAATTTGTTTCAAAATATATACGAATACACATAAAAAAACGTAAATTTATATATATATATATATATATATATATATATATATATATATATATATATATATATATATATATATATATATATATATATATATATATATATATATATATATATATATATACAAAATACAAATAAAATTAAGTAAATACGAATCAAAAATGTATACAAAATACACATAAAATAATGTAAATTCGTGTAAATATAAATAAACAAAATACCAATAAGAGAATGTGTATGTGTATAAATATAAATATACAAAATGCACATAAAATAACGTAAATTTGTATAAAACTATATACAAAAATACACAGAAGTAATTAAATTTGTATGAAAATACATATACAAAATACACATAAAATAAGCTATATTTGAATTGAAATATATATACAAAATACATAAAATAAAGTAAATTCGTTTCAAAATATTTTTAACAAATACACATATAATAACGTAAATTTGTAAAAAAAATATATATAAACAAAATACACATTAAGTAATGTAAATACGTATAAAAAAATATACATATTTAAAATATTTAATGTCTATTTTAAATATATATTTTATCCAAATTTACGTTATTTTATATGTATTTGTTTATATATTTTCATACAAATTTACATTATTTTATGTGAGTTTTGTATATGTATTTCAATACAAATTTGCCTAACTTTATGTGTATTTTGCATATCTATTTTCAAACAAATTTAAATAATTTTTATGTATTTTTGTATATAATTTTATACTAATTTTAGTTATTTTATTTGTTTTTTGTATATATATTTTCCTACAAATATACATTCTTTTATTGGAATTTTGTATATTAAATTTTTACGAATTTACATTATTTTATGTGTATTTTGTATATATATTTTTCTACGTATTTAAATTATTTTATGTGTATTTTATATATACATTTTCATAAAAATTTACGTTATTTTATTGTGTGTATTCGTATATATTTTGAAACAAATTTTATACAAATTCATGTTATTTTATGTGTATTTGCATATATATTTTCATACAAATTTATATTATTTTAAGTGTATTCTTCCATATATTTTATTACAAATTTACCTTATTTTATGTTTATTTTGTATATTTATTTCATTCAATTTTAAATTATATAATGTGTATTTTGTATTTGTATTTGGATTATCTTAGGTTATCTTTAGGTTACCTTATTTTATGTTTATTTTGTATATTTATTTCATTCAATTTTAAATTATTTTATATGTACATTTGTATTTGTATTTAGGTTATTTTATGTGTATTTTGTATATATATTTTTATCCAAAATTATATTATTTTATTGGTATTTCTTAATTTAATTCGATACGAATTTAGATTATTTCATAGGTATTTTGTATACATATTTTTATACTCATTTACATTATCTAATGTGTGTTTTGTATATATATTTTTATGCAAATTTATCTAATGTTCATTTTTGTACATATATTTTAATAGAAATTTGCGTTATTTTATGTATATAGTTTTATATAAATTTACGTTAATTTATGTGCATTTTGTATATTTATATTTATACAAATACACATTCTTTTATTGGTATATTGTTTATTTACATTTATACGAATTTACATTATTTTATGTGTATTTTGTATACATTTTTTTATACGTATTTACTTAATTTTATGTGTATTTTGTATATGTATTTTTATAGAAATCTACGTTATTTTATGTGTATTCGTATATATATTTTGAAACAAATTTACATTATTTTGTATGTATTTTGCATATCTATTTCAATACAAATTTACCTTATTGTATGTGCATTTTGTATATTTTTTTAATACAAGTTCAAATATTTTATGTGTATTTTTATATCAATAATTTTATAAAAAATGCGTTATTTTTGTGTATTTTGTATATTTTGCATCTTAATTTTCATTTTATATGTACTTTGTATATATATTTTTATACGCTCTTACATTATTTAATATTTATTTTGAATATATATTTTTATACAAATTCATGGTATTTTATGTGTATTTGTATATATATTTTCATATAAATTTACATTATTGTATGTGTATTTTGTACATATATTTTATAACAAATCTACCTTATTATATGTTTATTTTGTATGTGTATTTTGTATATTTATATTTATCCAAATACACATTCTTTTATTGGTATTTTTTTTATTTTTTTAATTCGAATTTACATTATTTTATGTGTATTTTGAATACATTTTTTTATACGTATTAACTTAATTTTATGTGTATTTTGTATATATATTTTTATAGAAATCTACGTTTTTTTATTTGTATTCGTGTATATATTTTGAAACAAATTTACATTGTTTTATATGTATTTTTGCATATCTCTTTCAATACAAATTTACCTTATTGTATGTGCATTTTGTATATTTATTTCAATACAAATTTAAATATTTTATGTGTATTTGTATATATATTTTCATATAAATTTACATTATTGTATGTGTATTTTGTACATATATTTTATAACAAATCTACCTTATTATATGTTTATTTTGTATGTGTATTTTGTATATTTATATTTATCCAAATACACATTCTTTTATTGGTATTTTTTTTATTTTTTTAATTCGAATTTACATTATTTTATGTGTATTTTGAATACATTTTTTTATACGTATTAACTTAATTTTATGTGTATTTTGTATATATATTTTTATAGAAATCTACGTTTTTTTATTTGTATTCGTGTATATATTTTGAAACAAATTTACATTGTTTTATATGTATTTTTGCATATCTCTTTCAATACAAATTTACCTTATTGTATGTGCATTTTGTATATTTATTTCAATACAAATTTAAATATTTTATGTGTATTTTGGTATATATTTTTTTATAAGAAATGCGCTATTTTATGGGAATTTTGCATCTTTATTTTCATACATATTTACATTATTTTATTGATATTCGGTGTATTTATTTTGATACGAATTTACATTATTCTATTTGTTTTTTGTATATCCTTTTTTATACATATTTACATTATTTAATGTGTATCTTGCATATATATTTTATACAAATTTATTATCTATTATCTATTTTCATACAAATACACATTCTTTTCATGATATTTTGTTTATTTATTTTGACACGATTTTACATTATTTCATATGTATTTTGTATATATATTTTTATACGTATTTACATAATTTCATATGTAATTTGTATATATATTTAATAGATATTCAAAATACACATAAAATAACCTAAATTTGTATCAAACTATATACAAAAAATACACAAAAATATTTTAAATTTGTATGAAAATAAATATACAAAATACACATAAAATTAGGTAAATTTGTATGGAAATACATATACAAAATACACATAAAATAATGTAAATTTGAATGAAAATACATAAACAAATACACTTAAAATAACTTAAATTTGTATAAAATAATATATACCAAACACAAATAGAATAATGTAAAATCGTATCAAAATAAATACACAGAATATTAATAAAATAATGTAAATTTGTATGAAAATAAAGAGGCAAAATACCCATAAAATAACGCATTTTTTTATTTATTAAAATATATATACCAAAATACACATAAAAAATTAGATTTGTATTAAAATAAATATATAAAAAACATATACAATAAGGTAAATTTGTATTGAAATAGATACGCAAAATACATATATATATATATATATATATATATATATATATATATATATATATATATATATATATATATATATATATATATATATATATATATATATATATATATATATATATATATATATATATATATATATATATATATATATATATATATATATATATATATATATATATATATATATATATATATATATAAAATAAGTAAATAAGTAAAAAAATATAAACACACATAAAATAATGTAAATTGTATCAAAATAAATAAACAAAATACCAATATAAGAATGTGTATTTGTATAAATATAAATATACAAAATACACATAAAATAACGTAAATTTATATAAAACTATATAAAAATACACAGAAGTAATTAAATTTGTATGAAAATATATACAAAATACACACAATATAAGCTAAATTTGAATTGAATTATATATACAAAATACATGAAATAAAGTAAATTTGTATCAAAATATTTATACAAATACACATATAATAACGTAAATTTGTATGAAAATATATAAACAAAATACACATTAAATAATGTAAATACTTATAAAAAATGTGTACAAATTAAATATAATCATAATTCGTATCAAAATAAATAAACAATATAGCAATAAAATAATATAAATTTGTATGAGTAAACGTGTATGTTGCATTTTTTTTCAATACAAATTTACCTTATTATATGCGCATTTTGTATATTAATTTTAATACAAATTTAATTATTCGATGTGTATTTTTGTATCTGTATTTTTATAAACATATGCTTTATTTTTTGGGTATTTTGCATCTTTATTTTCATACAAATTTACATTATTTTATTGATATTCTGCTCATTCATTTTGATACGAATTGACATTATTCTATGTGTATTTAGTATATATTTTTCATACAAATTTACGTTATTTTATGTGTATTTGTTTATATATTTTGACCCAAATTTACAATATTTTAGACTATTTTGTATATACATTTCAAAATAAATTTACCTAGTTTTATGTGTACTTTGAATATCTATTTTCATACAAACTCAAATTATTTTTATGTATTTTTGTATATATTTTAATACAAATTTTTGTTATGTTATGTGTATTATGTAAATTTATTTTCATTCAAATATATATTATTTTATTGGTATTTTGTATATATATTTTTATAGAAATCTACGTTATTTTATGTGTATTCGTATATATTTTGAAACAAATTTACATTGTTTTATGTGTATTTTGCATATCTATTTCAATACAAATTTACCTTATTGTATGTGCATTTTGTATATTTATTGTAATACAAATTTAAATATTTTATGTGTATTTTGGTATATATATTTTCATAAAAAAATGCGTTGTTTTATGGGTATTTTGCGTCTTTATTTTCATACAAATTTACATTATTTTATTAATATTCTGTGTATTTATTTTGATACTATTTTACATTATTCTATTTGTGTTTTGTATATATTTTTTTATACATATTTACATTATTTAATGTGTATTTTCTATATATATTTCATAGAAATTTACGTTATTTTAAGTGTATTTGTTTATATATTTTCATTCAAATTTACATTATTTTATGTGTATTTTGTATATGTATTTCAATAGAAATTCAACTAGTTTTATGTGTATTTTGTATATATATTTTTATACAAATTTAAATTATTTTTTTGTATTTTTTTAATAGAGTTTTATACAATTTTACAATATTTTATGTGTATTTTGTATATCTATTTTCATACAAATTCACATTCTTTTATTGATATTTTGTTTATTTATTTTGATGCGAATTTATATTATTTAATGTGTATTGTGTATAAATATTTTTGTACGTATTTACGTCATTTCATGTGTATTTTTATATATATTTCTATAGAAATATACGTTATTTTATGTGTATTCGTATATATATTTTGAAACAAATATACATTGTTTTATGTGCATTTTGTATATTTTTTCAATACAAATTTCCTTTATTGTACGTGCATTTTGTATGTTAATTTTAATACAAATTTAATTATTCTATGTGTATTCTTGTATATGTATTTAAAAAAAAATGCTTTATTTTATGGGTATTTTGCATCTTTATTTTCATACAAAATTACATTATTTTATTGATATTCTGTGTATTTATTTTGATACGATTTTACATTATTCTATGTATATTTTGTATATCTATTTTATACAAATGTACGTTATTTTATGTGAATTTGTTTTCATTTCATACAAATTTACATTATTTTATGTGTATTTTGTACATGTATTTAAATACAAATTTAACTAATTATATGTGTATTTTGTATATCTATTTTCATACAAATTGAAATTTATTTTTTTGTTTTTTTGTATATATTTTTATTCAAATTTTTGTAATTTTATGTGTATTTTGTATATTTATTTTCCTACAAATATACGTTCTTTTATCGGAATTTTGTTTATTTATTTTGATACGAATTTTCCTTTTTTTAGGTGTATTTGATATATATATTTTTATACTTATTTACATAATTTTATATGTATTTTGAATATATATTTTCATAGAAATTTACTCTTTATAAATATACAAAAAAACACAAAAATAATTTAAATTTGTATGAAAATAAATATACAAAATACACATAAAATTAGGTAAATTTGTATTGAAATACATATATAAAATACATTTAAATAATGAAAATGACGTTAATTTATATAAAATATATATAAAAAATACACTTTAAATAATGAAAATATGTATAAAAAATATATACAAAACACAAATAGTATAATATAAAATCGTATCAAAATATATACACAGAATATTAATAAAATAATGTACATTTGTATGAAAACTAAGATGCAAAATACCTATAAAATAACGCATTTTTTATAAGATTATATGTTCCAAAATACACATAAAATATTTGAATTTGTATTAAAATAAATATACAAAATGCACATACAATAAGGTAAATTTGTATTGAAATAGATATGCAAAAAACATAAAACAATGTAAATTTGTTTCAAAATATATATACGAATACACATAAAATAACGTAGATTTCTATAAATATATATATACAAAATACAAATAAAATTAAGTAAATACGAATCAAAAATGTATAAAAATTACATAAAATAATGAAAATTCGTATAAATATAAATAAACAAAATACCAATAAGAGAATGTGTATTTGTATAAATATAAATATACAAAATGCACATAAAATTACGTAAATTTGGATAAAACTATATACAAAAACACACAGAAGTAATTAAATTTGCATGAAAATAGATATACAAAATGCACACAAAATAAGCTAAATTTGAATTCAAATATATATACAAAATCCATAAAATAAAGTAAATTCGTTTCAAAATATTTTTAACAAATACAGATATAATAACGTAAATTTGTAAAAAATATATATAAAGAAAATACACATTAAGTAATGTAAATACGTATAAAAAATATTTACAAAATACACCAATAATCAAGTCATTCGTATTAAAATAAATAAACAAAAAACTAATTAAATAATGTAAATTTGTATGAGAAAACATATACAAAAAACACATAAAATAACGATTTAAGTTTCTATAAAAATATATGTACAAAAATTCACAAAAAATAATTTTGCATAAAAAATATATACAAAACACACATTAGATAATGTAAATGAGTATAAAAATATGTATACAAAATACCTATGAAATAATCTAAATTCGTATCGAGTTAAATTAAGAAAATAACAATAAAATAATGTAATTTTGGATGAAAATATATATAGAAAACACACATAAAATAACCTAAATACAAATACAAATATACACATTAAATAATTTAAAATTGAATGAAATAAATATACAAAATAAACATAAAATAAGGTAAATTTGTAATAAAATATATGTAAGAATAAAATAATATAAATAATATAAATTTGTATGAAAATATATATACAAATACACATAAAATAACATGAATTTGTATGAAAAAAATTCAAAATATATACGAATACACACAATAAAATAACGTAAATTTTTATGAAAATGTATATATAATATACACTTAAAATAGTTTAAATACGTAGAAAATATATATACAATACACATTAAATAATGAAAATTGTAAAATTAAATACACAAAATTCCAATAAAAGAATGTATATTTAGAAAATATATATATACAAAAAACAAATAAAATAACTAGAATTTGAATAAAAATATATACAAAAATAAACAAAAATAATTTAAATTTGTTTGAAAATAGATATGCAAAATACACATAAGGTTAGGCAAATTTGTATTGAAATACATATACAAAACTCACATAAAATAATGTAAATTTGTATGAAAATATATAAACAAATACATATAAAATCACGTAAATTTGGATAAAATATATATATACAAAATATACATTAAATATTTTAAATATGTATAAAAATATATTATATTATATATTTTTTTATTGATATTTGCGTTATTTATGTGTTTTTTGTTTATGTTTTCTCATAGAAATTTACATTATTTTATTGGTATTTTGTCTATTGATTTTCATACGAATTACATGATTATTTGTGTATTTTTTACATTTTTTTATACGTATTTACATTATTTAAAGTGTATTTTGTTTATATATTTTTATACAAATTTACGTTATTATATGTGTATTTGTATAGGTATTTTCATACATATTTACATTATTTTATGTATTTTGTATATATATTTCAATTCAAATTTAGCTTATTTTATGTGTATTTTGTATATCTATTTATTTTAATACAAAATGAAATATTTTTTGTTTTTTCTTATATATATTTTTATAAAAAAAGCGTTATTTTATGGGTATTTTGCATCTTAATTTTCTTACAAATTTACATTATTTTATTAATATTTTCTGTATTTATTTTGATACGATTTTACATTATTTTATTTGTGTTTTGTATATATTTTTTTTATACATATTTACATTATTTAATGTGTTTTTTGTATATATATTTGATACAAATTTACGTTATTTTAAGTCTATATGTTTATATATTTTCATTCAAATTTACATTATTTTATGTATATTTATATGTATTTCAATACAAATTTACCTAATTTTATATGTTTTTTGTATATTTATTTTCATACAAGTTTAAATTATTTTTGTGTATTTTTGTTTATAGTTTTATACAAATTTAGGTTATTTTATGTGTATTTTGCATATCTATTTTCATACAAATACACATTCTTTTCATGATATTTTGTTTATTTATTTTGACACGAATTAACATTATTTAATGTGTATTTTGTATATATATTTTTATACGTATTTACATTATTTCAAGTGTATTTTGTATATATTTCTATAGAAATCTGCGTTATTTTATGTGTATTCGTATATATATTTTGAACCAAATTTACATTGTTTTATGTGTATTTTGCATATTTTTTCAATACAAATTTACCTTATTGTATTTGTATATTAATTTTAATACAAATTTGATTAATCTATGTGTAGTTTGTATATGTATTTTTATAAAATATGTAATTAGTTAAATTTGTATTTAATACATGTAAAATACATAAAATAATGTAAATTTGTATGAAATGATAACAAATTCACATAAAATAACGTACATTTGTATAAATAGATATACAAAATAATTTTATGTGTATTTTGTATATTTATTTTCACAAATTTAAATTATTTTGTGTATTTTGTATATAGTTTTATACAAACTTAGGTTATTTTATGAGTATTTTGTATATCTATTTTCATACAAATACACATTCTTTTATTGATATTTTGTTTATTTATTTTGACGAGAATTTAAATTATTTAATGTGTATTTTGTATATATATTTTTATACGTATTTACATCATTTCATGTATATTTTGTATATATCTTTCTATAGAAATCTACGTTATATTATGAGTATTCGTATGTCGATTTTTAAACAAATTTACACTTTTATGTGTATTTTGCATATTTTTTCAATACAAATTTACCTTATTGTATATTCATTTTGTATATTAATTTTAATACAAATTTAATTATTCTATGTGTATTTTTGTATATGTATTTTTATAAAAATATGCTTTATTTGATGGGTATTTTGCATCTTTATTTTCATACAAATTTACGTTATTTTATTGATATTCTGCTCATTCATTTTGATACGATTTGACATTATTCTATGTGTATATATTTTTCATTCAAATTTACGTTATTTTATGTGTATTTGTTTATATATTTTAACACAAATTTACTATATTTTATGGCTATTTTGTATATACATTTCAAAAGAAATTTACCTAGTTTTATGTGTATTTTGAATATCTATTTTCATACAAAATCAAATTATTTCTATGTATTTTTGTATATATTTTAATACATATTTTATGTATTTATGTGTATATATATATATATATATATATATATATATATATATATATATATATATATATATATATATATATATATATATATATATATATATATATATATATATATATATATATATATATATATATATATATATATATATATATATATATATATATATATATATATATATATATATATATATATATATATATATATATATATATTATTTTATTGGTGTTGTTGATTTATATTGATACGAATTTACATTATTTTATATGTACTTTGTATATATATTTTATACGCTTTTATATTATTTAATATTTATTTTAATATATATTTTATACAAATTCATGGTATTTTTGTGAATTTGTATATATATTTTCATATAATTTACATTATTTTATGTGTATTTTGTACATATATTTTATTACAAATCTACCTTATTTTATGTTTGTTTTGTATATGTATTTTGTATATTTATATTTATCCAAATACACATTTTATTGGTATTTTGTTTATTTATTTTAAATCAATTTACATTATTTTATGTGTATTTTGTTTACATTTTTTATACGTATTTACTTAATTTTATGTGTATTTTGAATATATATTTATATAGAAATCTACGTTATTTTATGTGTATTCGTATATATATTTTGAAACAAATTTACATTGTTTTATGTGTATTTTGCATATTTTTTTAATACAAATTTACCTTATTGTATGTGCATTTTGTATATTTATTTCAATACAAATTTAAATATTTTATGTGTATTTTATATATATTTTTATAAGAAATGCGCTATTTTATGGGAATTTTGTATCTTTATTTTCATACAAATTTACATTATTTTATTGATATTTAGTGTATTTATTTTGATACGATTTTACATTATTCTATTTGTTTTTGTATATATATTTTTTATACACATTTACATTATTTAATGTGTATCTTGCATATATATTTTATACAAATTTACGTTATTTTAAGTGTATTTGTTTATATATTTTCATTCAAATTTACATTATTTGATGTGTATCTTGTATATGTATTTCAATACAAATTTACCTAATTTTATGTGTATTTTGTATATTTCTTTCAAACAAATTAAAATTATTTTGTGTGATTTTGTATATTGTTTTATACAAATTTAGATTATTTTATGTACGCATTTACATTATTTAGTGTGTGTTTTGTATATATATATTTTTGCAAATTTACTTTATTTTATGTGCATTTTTGTACATATATTTTTATATAAATTTGTTATTTGTATATGTTTTCATACAAAACTACATTATTTTATTGCTATTCTGTTTATTTATTTTGATACGAATTAAATGACTATATGTGTATTTTGTACATATTTTGTATACGTATTTACATTACTTAATGTGTATTTTGTTTATATATTTTAAAACAAATCTACTTTATTATATGTATTTGTATAAATATTTTGATACAGATTTACATTATTTTATGTATTTTGTATGTACATTTCAATTCAAATTTAGCTTAATTTAGCTGTATTTTGTATATATATTTTCATACAAATTTAATTACTTCTGTGTATTTTGTATATAGTTTTATACAAATTTACGATGTTTTATGTGTATTTTGTATATTTATATTTTACAAATACACATTCTTTTACTGGTATTTTGTTTATTTATTTTGATACGATTTTATGTATTTTTGTATTCATTTTTTATACGTATTTACTTCATTTTATGTGTATTTTGTACATATTTTTATAGAAATCTACGTTATTTTATGTGTATTCGTATATATATTTTGAAACAAATTTACATTGTTTTATATGTATTTTGCATATCTATTTCAATGCAAATTTGCAAATTTACTTTATTTCATGTGCATTTGTATATGTTTTCTCATACAAATTTACATTATTTTATTGCTATTTTGTTTATCTATTTTGATACAAATGAAAATAGATATACAAAATATTCATAAAATCAAGTAAATTTGTATTGAAATATATATACAAAATACGTAAAATAATGTAAATGTGTATCAAAATATTTTAACAGATGCGCATAAAATAACGTAAATTTGTTTTAAAATATACAAAAATACACATTAAATAATGTAAATATGTATAAAAAAATATATACAAAACACAAATAGAATAATGTAAAATAGTATCAAAATAAATACACAGAATATTAATAAAACAATGTAAATTTGTATGAAAATAAAGATGCAAAATACCCATTAAATAACACATTTTTAAAAAATATATATATACCAAAATAAACATGAAAAAATTTGTATTAAAATAAATATACAAAATACACATACAATAAGGTAAATCTGTATTGAAATAGATATGCAAAATACATATAAAACAATGTAAATTTGCTTCAAAATATATATACGAATACACATAAAATAACGTAGATTTGTATAAAAATATATATAAAAAATACACATAAAATGAAGTAAATACGTATAAGAAAATGTATACAAAATACACATAAAATAATGTAAATTCGTATTAAAACAAATAAACAAAATACCAATAAAAGAATGTGTATTTGTATAAATATAAATATACAAAATACACATAAAATAACGTAAATTTGTATAAAACTATATACAAAAATACACAGAAGTAATTAAATTCGTATGAAAATAGATATACAAAATACAGATAAAATAAGCTAAAATTGAATTGAAATGTATATACAAAATACATAAAATAATGGAGATTTGTATCAATATATTTATAAAAAAAACCCCATAAAATAACGCATTTTTTTATTTATAAAAATATATATACCAAAATACACATCAAAAAATTAAATTTGTATTAAAATAAATATACAAAAAACACATTCAATAAGGTAAATTTGTATCAAAATAAATATACAAAATACCAATAAAATGTGTATTTGTATAAATATAATATACAAAATACATAAAATAACGTAAATTTATATAAAACTATATAAAAATACACAGAAGTATTTTAATTTGTATGAAAATAGATATACCAAATAAGGTAAATTGTTACAAATTTAATAAATAAAAAATTTGTATGAAAATATATAAAATTAAACAAAATTTTCAATTTGTATGAAAATAAATATACAAAATACACATGTGTTTTGTATATCTATTTTCACACAAATTTAATTACTTTTGTGTATTTTTGCATATAGTTTTATATAAATTTACGTTATTTTATTTGTATTTTTTAAATTTATATATATACAATACACTTTCTTTTATTAGTATTTTGTTTATTTATTTTGATAAAAGTTTACATTATTTTATGTGTATTTTGTATACCTTTTTTTATACGTATTTACTTCATTTGATGTGCATTTTATATAATTATTTTCATAGAAATCTACGTTATTTTATGTGTATTCGTATATATATTTTGAAAAAATTTCCATGGTTTTATATGTATTTTGCATATCTATTTCAATACAAATTTACCTTTTATTGTATTTGCATATTGTATATATATTTTATACAAATTCAAATATTTTATAATTATGTGTCTTGGTAAAAATATTTTTAGAAAAATGCGTTATTTTATGTGTATTTTGCATCTTAATTTTCATACAAATTTACATTATTTTATTAATATTCTGTGTATTTATTTTGATACGATTTTATATTATTCTATTTGTGTTTTGTATATATTCTTTTATACATATTTACATTATTTAATGTGTATTTTTTATATATATTTTATACAAATTTACGTTATTTTAAGTGTATTTGTTTATATATTTTCATTCAAATTTACATTATTTTATGTGTATTTTGTAAATGTATTTCAATACAAATTTACCTAATTTTATGTGTTTTTTGTATATTTATTTTGATACAAATTAAAATTATTTTGTGTATTTTGTATATAGTTTTATACAAATTTAGGTGATTTTATGTGTATATTGTATATCTATTTTCATACAAATACACATTCTTTTATTGATATTTTTTATTTACTTTAACGCGAATTTACATTATTTAATGTGTATTTTATATATCTATCATTCATTCATTCATTCATCTATCTATTCATCTATCTATCTATCTATCTATATATCTATCTATATATATATATATATATATATATATATATATATATATATATATATATATATATATATATATATATATATATATATATATATATATATATATATATATATATATATATATATATATATATATATATATATATATATATATATATATATATATATATATATATTTATTTATTCGTGTTTACATCATTTGATGTGTATTTTGTATATATATTTCTATAGAAATCTACGTTGATTTATGAGTATTCGTATATAGATTTTGAAATAAATTTACACTGTTTTATGTGTATTTTGTATATTTTTTCAATACAAATTTACCTTATTGTATATGCATTTTGTATATTAATTTTAATACAAATTTAATTATGCTATGTGTATTTTTGTATATGTATTTTATAAAATATGCCTTATTTTATGGGTATTTTGCATTTTATTTTCATACAAATTTACATTATTTTATTTATATTCTGTTTTTTTTAAACAATTTTACATTATTCTATGTGTATTTTGTATATCTATTTTATACGTATTTACTTAATTTTATGTGTATTTAGTATATATATTTTTATAGAAATCTACGTTATTTTATATGAATTGTATATATATTTTGAAACAAATTTACATTGTTTTATATGTATTTTTGCATATCTCTTTCAATAGAAATTTACCTTATTGTATGTGCATTTTGTATATTTATTTCAATACAAATTTAGATATTTAATGTGTACTTTGGTATATATTTTTATAAGAAATGCGCTATTTGATGGGAATTTTGCATCTTTAATTTCATACAAATTTACATTATTTTATTAATATTCGGTGTATTTATTTTGATACGATTTCACATTATTCAAATTTTTTTTTGTATATATTTTTTTTTAAATATTTACATTATTTAATGTGTATCTTGCATCTTTTATCGTAATTTTGTTTATTTACTTTTATACGAATTTACATTATTTTAGGGGTATTTGATATGTATATTTTTATACTTATTTATATCATTTTATTTGTGTTTTGAATATATATTTTCATAGAAATTTACTCTATTTTATGGGTATTCGTATATATATTTTTATACAAATTTACATTATTTATGTTTATTTTGCATATCTATTTCAATACAAATTTACCATATTGTATGTGTATTTTGTATATTTATTTTAATAAAAAATTTAATTATTTTATGTGTATTTTTGTAAAAATATGCGTTATTATTTGGGTGTTTTGCATCTTTATTTTCATACAAATTTACATTATTTTATTGATATTCTGTTTATTTATTTTGATACGATTTTACATTATTCTATGTGTATTTTGTATATATATTTTTATACACATTTACATTATTTAATGTATATTTTGTATATATATTTTATATAAATTTACGCTATTTTATGTGTATTTGATTATATATTTTCATACAAATTTACAATATTTTATGTGTAATTTGTATATGTATTTCAATACAGATTTGCCTAATTTTATGTGTATTTTGCATATCTATTTTCAAACAAATTTAAATTATTTTTATGTAATTTTTGTATATTTTTATACAAATTTTAGTTATTTTATTTGTATTTTGTATTTATATTTTCCTTCAAATATACATTCTTTTAGTGGAATTTTGTTCATTTATTTTCATAAGAATTTACATAATTTTATGTGTATTTTGTATATATATTTTTCTACGTATTTACATTATTTTATGTGTATTTTGTATATATATTTAATTTACGTTATTTTATTGTGTGTATTCGTATATGATTTGATTCAAATTTACATTATTTTATGTTTATTTTGCATATCTATTTCAATATAGATTTACCTTATTGTATGTGGATTTTGTATATTTATTTTAATACAAATTTAATTATTTTATGTGTACTTTGTATACATTTTCTTATACGTATTTACTTCATTTAATGTGTATTTTGTATATATATATTTATAGTAATCTACGTTATTTTATGTGTATTGGTATATATATTTTGAAGCAAATCTATTTCAATATAAATGTACCTTATTGTATGTGCATTTTGTGTATTTATTGTAATACAAATTTTAAAATTTTATTATTTTAGTATATATATTTTTATAAAAAGAGTTTTATATAAATTTAAAATATTTTATGTGTATTTTGTATATCTATTTTCATACAAATACACATTTTTTATTGATATTACTTATTTTGACGCGAATTCACATTATTTAATGTGTATTGTGTATATATATTTTTATACGTATTTACGTCATTTCATGTGTATTTTGTATATATATTTCTATAGAAATATATGTTATTTTATGTGTATTCGTATATATATTTTGAAACAAATATACATTGTTTTATGTGCATTTTGCATATTTTTTCAATATAAATTTACCTTATTGTACGTGCATTTTGTATATTAATTTTAATACAAATTTAATTATTCTATGTGTATTTTTGTATATGTATTTTCATAAAAAAATGATTTATTTTATGGGTATTTTGCATCTTTATTTTCATACAAATTTACATTATTTTATTGATATTCTGTGTATTTATTTTGATACGATTTTACATTATTCTATGTATATTTTGTATATATATTTCATACAAATGAACGTTATTTTATGTGAATTTGTTTTCATTTCATACAAATTTACATTATTTTATGTGTATTTTGTACATGTATTTAAATACAAATTTAACTAATTATATGTGTATTATGTATATCTATTTTCATACAAATTGAAATTAATTTTGTGTATTTTAGTATATATTTTTATTCAAATTTTCGTAATTTTATGTGAATTTTGTATATTTATTTTCCTACAAATATACGTTCTTTTATCGGAATTTTGTTTATTTATTTTCATACGAGTTTTCATTATTTTATATGTATTTGATATATATATTTTTATACTTATTTACATAATTTTATATGTATTTTGAATATATATTTTCATAGAAATCTACTCTATTTTATGTGTATTCGTATATATATTTTGATACAAATTTACATTATTTATGTGTATTTCGCATATCTATTTCAATACAAATTTTCTTTATTGTATGTGCCTTTTGTATATTTATTTTGATGCAAATTTAATTATTTTATGTGTATTTTTGTATATATATTTTTAAACAAATATGCGTTATTATATGGGTATTTTGCATCTTTATTTTCATACAAATTTACATTATTTTATTGATTGTCTGTTTATTTATTTTGATACGATTTTTCGTTATTCTGTGTATTTTGTATATAGATTTTTAGACATATTTACATTATTTAATGTATATTTTGTACATATTTTTATGGAAATTTACGTTATCTTATGTGTATTTGTTTATATATTTTCACAAATTTACATTATTTTATGTGTATTTTGTATATGTATTTCAATAAAATTTGCCTAATTTCATTTGTATTTTGCATATCTATTTTCAAACAAATTTAAATTATTTTTGTGTATTTTGTATTATTTTATACAAATTTTTTAATTTTATTTGTATTTTGTATATATATTTTCCTACACATATACATTCTTTTAGAGGAAATTTTGTTTATTTATTTTGATACGAATTTATATTATTTTATGTGTATTTTGTATATATTTTTCTATGTATTTACATTATTTTATATGTATTTTGTATATATATTTTCATAAAATTTACGTAATTTTATTGTGTGTATTCGTATATATTTTGATAAAATTTTCATTATTTTATGTGTTTTTGCATATCTATTTCAATAAAATCTACCTTATTGTATGTGTATTTTGTATATTTATTTTAATACAAATTTAATTATTTTATGCGTATTTTGTATATATTTTTTAAATATATTTTATGGGTAATTTGCATCTTTAATTATATAAATTTTTACATTACGTACATATCTTTTATACGTATTTACATTATTTAATGTATTTTATTTATATATTTTTATACAAATTTACGTTATTATATGTGTATTTGAATATATATTTTGATAAAAATTTACATTATTTTATGTATTTTCTATATTTATTTCAATTCAAATTTAGCTTATTTTATGTCTTTTATATATCTATTTTCATACAAATTTAATTATTTTTGTTTATTTTTGTATATAGTTTTATACAATTTTACGTTATTTTATGTGTATTTTGTATATTTATATTTATACAAGTAAATATTCTTTTATTGGTATTTAGTTTATTTATTTTGATAATAATTTACATTATTTTATGTGTATTTTGTATACATTTTCTTATACGTATTTACTTCATTTTATGTGTATTTTGTATATATATTTTATAGAAATCTACGTTATTTTATGAGTATTCGTATGTATATTTTGAAACAAATTTACATTGTTTTATATGTATTTTGCATATCTATTTCAATACAAATTTACCTTATTGTATGTGCATTTTGTATATTTATTGTAATACAAATTTAAATATTTTATGTACATTTTGGTATATATATTTTCATAAAAAACGCGTTGTTTTATGGGTATTTTGCATCCTTATTTTCATACAAATTTACATTATTTTATTAATATTCTGTGTATTTATTTTGATACTATTTTACAATATTCTATTTGTGTTATGTATATATTTTTTTATACATATTTACATTATTTAATGATTATTTTATATATATATTTCATACAAATTTTCGTTATTTTAAGTGTATTTGTTTATATATTTTTATTCAAATTTACATTATTTTATGTGTATTTTGTATATGTATTTCAATAGAAATTTCCCTAATTTCATGTGTATTTTGTATATTTATTTTATACAAATTTAAATTATTTTTTGTGTATTTTTTGTAAAGAGTTTTATTCAAATTTACAATGTTTTATGTGTATTTTGTATATCTATTTTCATACAAATACACATTCTTTTATTGATATTTTGTTTATTTATTTTGATGCGAATTTACATTATTTAATGTGTATTGTGTATATATATTTTTATACGTATTTACGTCATTTCATGTGTATTTTGTATATATATTTCTATAGAAATATACGTTTTTTTATGTGTATTCGTATATATATTTTGAAACAAATATACATTGTTTTATGTGCATTTTGCATATTTTTTCAATACAAATATACCTTATTGTACGTGCATTTTGTATATTAATTTTAATACAAATTTAGCTATTCTATGTGTATTTTTGTATATGTATTTTTATAAAAATATGCTTTATTTTATGGGTATTTTGCATCTTTATTTTCATACAAAATTACATTATTTTATTGATATTCTGTGTATTTATTTTGTTACGATTTTACATTATTCTATGTATATTTTGTATATCCATTTTATACCAATGTACGTTATTTTATGTGAATTTGTTTTCATTTCATACAAATTTACATTATTTTATGTGAATTTTGTACATGTATTTAAATACAAATTTAACTAATTATATATGTATTTTGTATATCTATTTTCCTACAAATTGAAATTTTCCTACAAATATACGTTCTTTTATCGGAATCTTTTTTATTTATTTTGATACGAATTTTCATTTTTTTTTAGGTGTATTTGATATATATATTTTTATACTTATTTACATAATTTTAAATGTATTTAGAATATATATTTTCATAGAAATCTACTCTATATGTATATGTATAGAAAATACACATGAAATAATCTAAATTCGTATCGAAATAAATGAACAAAATACCAATAAAATAATGTAATTTTGAATGAAAATATATATAAAAAATACACATAAAATAACGTAAATATAAATAAATATATACACATAAAATGATTTGAATTTGAATGAAAATAGATATAAAAATAAACTTAAAATAAGGCAAATTTATAATGAAATATATATACAAAATTCACATAAAATAATGTAGATTTGTTTCAAAATATATATACGAATACACATAAAATAACGTAGATTTCTATAGAAATATATATACAAAATATACATGAAATGTTGTAAATACGTATAAAAATATATATACTAAATACACATTAAATAATGTAAATTCGTGTCAAAATAAATAATTAAATTATCAATTAAAGAAGTTGTATTTGTATGAAAATACATATACAAAATACACATAAAATAACGTGAATTTGTATAAAACTATATATAAAAATACACAAAAATAAGTTAAATTTGTATGAAAATAAATATACAAAATACACATAAAATTAGGTAAATTTGTAAAGAAATACATATACAAAATACACATAAAATAATGTAAATTTGAATGAAAATATATAAACAAATACACTTAAATTAACATAAATTTGTATAAAATATATATAAAAAATACTCATTAAATAAACAAAATACCAATAAAAGACTGTGTATTTGGATAAATATAAATATACAAAATACACATACAAAATAAACATAAAATAAGGTAGATTTGTAATAAAATATATGTACAAAATACACATACAATAATGTAAATTTATATGAAAATATATATACAAATACACATAAAATACCATGAATTTGTATAAAAAATTATCTTCAAAATAAATATTAAATAATGTAAGAGCGTATAAAAATGTATATACAAAGTACCTATACAATGAAAATTAAGATGCAAAATACCTATAAAATAACGCCTTTTTTTATAAAATTATTGATACCAAAATACACATAAAATATTTGAACTTGTATTAAAATAAATATACAAAATGCACATACAATAAGGTAAATTTGTATTGAAATAGATCTGCAAAATACATATAAAATAATGTAAATTTGTTTCAAAATATATATACGAATACACATAAAATAACGTAGATTTCTATAAAAATACATATACAAAATACACATAAAATTAAGTAAATACGTATAAAAAAATGTAAACAAAGTACACATAAAATTATGTAAATTCGTATAAATGTAAATAAACAATATACCAATAAAAGAATGTGTATTTGTATAAATATAAATATACAAAATGCACATAAAATAACGTAAATATATATAAAACTATATACATAAAATAACGCAAATTTCTATAAAAATATATGTACAAAAATTAACATTAGATAAATTTGCATAAAAATATATATACAAAACACACATTAGATAATGTAAATGAGTATAAAAATATGTATACAAAATATCTATAAAATAATCTAAATTCGTATCGAATTAAATTAAGAAAATACCAATAAAATAATGTATTTTTGGATGAAAATATATATAGAAAATACACATAAAATAACCTAAATACAAATACAAATATACACATAAAATACTTCAAATTGAATGAAATAAATATACAAAATAAACATAAAATAAGGTAAATTTGTAATGAAATATATGAAAAAATACACATAAAATAATATAAACTTGTATGAAAATATATATACAAATACACATTAAATAACATGAATTTGTATAAAATTTGTATCAAAATATATACTTATACACACAATAAAGTAACGTAATTTTTTATGAAAATGTAATACAAAATACACATAAAATAATTTAAATACGTAGAAAAATATATATATACAAAAAACACATAAAATAGTGTAAATATGTATGAAAATATATAAACAAATACACATAAAATAATGTAAATTCGGATAAAAAATATAAACAAAATTAACATTAAATAATGTAAATATATATATAAAAAAATATATAAAAAAAACACATAGAATAATGTTAAATCGTGTCAAAATAAATAAAGAGAATATCAATAAAATAATGTAAATTTGTATGAAAATAAAGATGCAAAATATCCATATAATAACGCATATTTGCATAAAAATATATATACAAAAATACATATAAAATAATTAAATTTGTATTAAAATAAATATACAAAATGCACGTACAATAAAGTAAATTTGTATTGAAATAGATATGCAAAATACACATTAATAATGTAAATTTGTATCAAAATATATATACGAATACTCATAAAATAGAGTAAATTACTATGAAAATACACATACAAAATAGATATACAAAAAACACATATAACTAGTTAAATTTGTATTTAAATACATGTACAAAAAACACATAAAATAATGTAGATTTGTATGAAATGAAAACTAATACATTTTATATAAAATATATATACAAAATACACATAGAATAATGTAAAATCATATCAAAATAAATACACAGAATATCAATAAGATAATGTAAATTTGTATGAAAATAAAGATGCAAAATACCCATAATATAAAGCATATTTTTATAAAAATACATATACAAAAATACACATAGATTAATCAAATTTGTATTAAAATTAATATACAAAATGCACATACAATAAGGTAAGTTTGTATTAAAAAAATATGCAAAATACACATAAAACAATGTAAATTTGTTTCAAAATATATATACGAATACACATAAAATAACGCAGATTTCTAAAGAAATATATATACAAAATACACTTGAAATAATGTAAATACGTATAAAAATATCTATACAAAATACACATTAAATAATGTTAATTCGTGTCAAAATAAATAAACAAAATATCATGAAAAGAATGTGTATTTGTATGAAAATAGATATACAAAATACACACAAAATAATATAAATTTGTATAAAACTATTTACAAAAATACACAAAAATAATTTAAACTTGTATGAAAATAAATATTCAAAAAACATCTAAAATTAGGTAAATTTGTATTGAAATACATATACAAAATACACATAAAATAATGTAAATTTGAATGAAAATATATAAACATATAGACTTAAAATAATGTAAATTTGTATCAAATATATATACAAAAAACACATTAAATAATGTAAATATGTATAAAAAATATATACAAAACACAAATAAAATAATGTAAAATCGTATCAAAATAAATACAGAAAATATTAATAAAATAATATAAATTTGTATGAAAATTAAGATGCAAAATACCCATAAAATAACGCATTTTTTTAAAAATATATATACAAAAAAACATAAAATATGTGATTTTGTATTAAAATAAATAGATATACAAAATACACATAAAATAAGCTAAATTTGAATTGAATTATATATACAAAATACATAAAATAATGTAAATTTGTATCAAAATATTTATACAAATACACATACAATAACGTAAATTTGTATAAAAATATATAAACAAAATACACATTAAATAATGTAGAAACGTATCAAAAAATATGTACAAAATACACAAATAATCATGTAATTCGTATCAAAATAAATAGACAAAATACCAATAAAATAATGTAAATTTCTATGAGAAAACATATACAAACTACACATAAATAACGCAAATATCAATAAAATATATATAATATAATATATTTTATACATATTTAAAATATTTAATGTATATTTTGTATATATTTTATCAAATTTACGTTATTTTATATGTATTTTATATTTTCATACAAATTTACATTATTTTATGTGAGTTTTATATGCATTCAATACAAATTTGCATAACTTTATGTGTATTTTGCATATCTATTTTCAAACATTTAAATTATTTTGTGTATATTTGTATATATTTTAAACAAATTTTAGTTATTTTATTTGTTTTTATATATATTTTCCTAAATATACATTATTTTATTGGAATTTTGTATTTAATTTTTACAATTTACATTATTTTATGTGTATTTTGTATATATTTTTCTACGTATTTAAATTATTTTATGTGTATTTTATATATACATTTTCATAAAAATTTACGTTATTTTATTGTGTGTATTCGTATATATTTTGAAACAAATTTTATACAAATTCATGTTATTTTATATGTATTTGTATATATATTTTCATACAAATTTATATTATTTTATGTGTATTCATATATATATTTTATTACAAATTTACCTTATTTTATGTTTATTTTGTATATTTATTTCATTTAATATAATCAAATTTAAATTTATTGTATATGCATTTTGTATATTAATTTTAATACAAATTTAATTATTCTATGTGTATTTTTCTATTTGTATTTTATAAAAATATGCTTTATTTTATGGGAATTTTGCATCTTTATTTTCATACAAATTTACGTTATTTTATTGATATTCTGCTCATTCATTTTGATACGATTTGACATTATTCTATGTATTTTGTATATATTTTTCATACAAATTTACGTTATTTTATGTGTATTTGTTTATATATTTTGACAAATTTACAATATTTTATGGGTATTTTGTATATATATTTCAAAGAAATTTACCTAGTTTTATGAGTATTTTGAATATCTATTTTCATTCAAACTCAAATTATTTTTATGTATTTTTGTATATATTTCAATACAAATTTTAGTTATGTTATGTGTATTTTGTAAATCTATTTTCATTCAAATATAAAATACATATAATAACGTAAATTTGTTTAAAAATATATATACAAAATACACATTAAGTAATGTAAATACGTATAAAAAATATGTACAAAATACACATATAATCATGTAATTCGTATCAAACTAAATAAACAAAATAGCAATAAAATAATGTAAATTTGTATGAGAAAACATATACAAATACATATAAAATAACGATAATTTCTATAAAAATATATGTCCAAAAATGAACGTAAAATAAATAAACTTTGGATAAAAATATATATACAAAACACACATTAAATAATGTAAATGCGTACATAAAATAACCTAAATTTGTATAAAACTATATACAAAAATACACAAAAATAATTTAAATTTGTATGAAAAGAAATATACAAAATACACATGAAATTAGGTTAATTTCTATTGAAACACATATACAAAATACACATAAAATAATGTAAATTTGAAAGAAAATATATAAACAAATACACATATAATAACGTAAATTTGTATGAAATATATATACAAAATACACATTAAATAATGTAAATATGTATAAAAAAATATATACAAAACACAAATAGAATAATGTAAAATCGTATCAAAATATATACACAGAATATTAATAAAATAATGTAAATTTGTATGAAAATTAAGATGCAAAATACCTATAAAATAACGCATTTTTTATAAAATTATTGATACCAAAATACACAAAAAATATTTGAATTTGTATCAAAATAAATATACAAAATGCACATACAATAAGGTAAATTTGTATTGAAATAGATCTGCAAAATACATATAAAATAATGTTAATTTGTTTCAAAATATATATGCGAATACACATAAAATAACGTAGATTTCTATAAAAATACATATACAAAATACACATAAAATTAAGTAAATACGTATAAAAAAATGTATACAAAATACACATAAAATAATGTAAATTCGTATAAATATAAATAAACAATATAGCAATAAAAGAATGTGTATTTGTATAAATATAAATATACAAAATGCACATAAAATAACGTTAATTTATATAAAACTATATACATAAAATAACGCAAATTTCTATAAAAATATATGTACAAAAATGAACATAAAATAAGTTTGCATAAAAATATATATACAAAACACACATTAGATAATGTAAATGAGTATAAGAATATGTATACAAAATACCTATGAAATAATCTAAATTCGTATCGAATTAAATTAAGAAAATACCAATATATTAATGTAATTTTGGATGAAAATATATATACAAAATACACATAAAATAACCCAAATACAAATACAAATATACACATAAAATGATTTAAAATTGAATGAAATAAATATACAAAATAAACATAAAATAAGGTAAATTTGTAATGAAATATATGAAAAAAAACACATAAAATAATATAAATTTGTATGAAAATATATATACAAATACACCTTAAATAACATGAATTTGTATAAAATTTGTATCAAAATATATACGAATACACACAATAAAATAACGTAATTTTTATATGAAAATGTATATACAAAATACACATAAAATAATGTAAATTTGTATAAAAATATATAAACAAACACATAAAATAATGTAAATCTGGATAAAATATATATACAAAATAAACCTTAAATAATGTAAATTTGAATGAAAATATATAAACATATAGACTTAAAATAAAGTAAATTTGTATCAAATATATATACAAAAAACATTTTAAATAATGTAAATATGTATAAAAAATATATATACAAAACACAAATAAAATAATGTAAAATCTTATCAAAATAAATACAGAAAATATTAATGAAATAATGTAAATTTGTATGAAAATTAAGATTCAAAATACCCATGTCATGTGTATTCGTATATATATTTTGAAACAAATTTACATTGTTTATATGTATTTTGCATATCTATTTTTGTGTATTCTGTATTTATTTTTGTTATACATAGAATAATGTAAAATCGTATCAAAATAAGTACACAGAATATCAATAAAATAATTTAAGTTTGTATGAAAACAAAGATGCAAAATACCCATAAGATAAAGCATATTTTTTTTAAAAATACATATACAATAATACACATAGAATAATTAAATTTGTATTAAAATTAATATACAAAATGCACACATACAATAAGGTAAATTTGTATTGAAAAAAAACGCAAAATACAAATCAAACATTGTAAATTTGTTTCAAAATATATATACGAATACACATAAAATAACGTAGGTTTCTATAGAAATATATATACAAAATACACATGAAATTATGTAAATACGTATAAAAATATATATATAAAATACAAATTAAGTAATGTAAATTCGTGTCAAAATAAATAAATAAAATATCATGAAAAGAATGTGTATTTGTATGAAAATAAATAATAGATAATAAATTTGTATGAAATATATATGCAAGATATACATTAAATAATGTAAATATGTATAAAAAAAATATATACAAAAAACAAATAGAATAATGTAAGATCGTATCAAAATAAATACACCGACCGAATATTAATAAAATAATATAAATTTGTATGAAAATAAAGATGCAAAATTCCTATCAAATAGCGCATTTCTTATAAAAATATATATACCAAAATACACATAAAATATTTAAATTTGTATTGAAATAAATGTACAAAATGCCAATACAATAAGGTAAACTTCTATTGAAAGAGATATGCAAAAATACATATAAAACAAAGTAAATTTGTTTCAAAATATATATACGAATACACATAAAATAACGTAGATCTCTATAAAAAAATATATACAAAATACACATAAAATTAGGTAAATACGTATAAAAAATGTAAACAAAATACACATAAAATAATATAAATTCGAAACAAAATAAATAAACAAAATACTAATAAAAGAATGTGTATTTGTATAAATATAAATGTACAAAATACACATACAAAATAAACATAAAATAAGGTAAATTTGTAATGAAATATATGTACAAAATACACATAAAATATTGTAAATTTATATGAAAATATATATACAAATACACATAAAATACCATGAATTTGTATAAAATTATATATTCAAAATAAATATTAAATAATGTAAATGCGTATAAAAATATATATAAAAAGTACATATAAAATAATGTAAATTCGTATCAATATAAATCAACAAAATACCAATAAAATAATATATATTTGATTGAAAATAGATTTACAAAATACACATAACATAACTAAAATTTGTATTGAAATATATACAAAAATACATAAAAATAATTTGAGTTTGTATGAAAATAGGTATTCAAAATACACATAAAAATAGGTAAATTTCTTTTGAAATATATATACAAAATACCCATAAAATATTGTAAATTTGTGTCAGAATATATAAACAAATACACATAAAATAACGTAAATTTGTTTGAAAAATATATACAAAATACACATAGAATAATGTCAATTCGTATCAAAATGAATGAGCAGAATATCAATAAAATAATGTATATTTGTATGAAAATAAAGATGCAAAATACCCAAAAAATAAAGCATATGTTTATAAAAATACAGATACAAAAATACACATCGAATAATAAAATTTGTATTAAAATTAATATACAAAATGCGTATATAATAATGTAAATTTGTATTGAAAAAATATGCAACATACACGTTTACTCATACAAATTTATATTATTTTATTGGTATTTTGTTTATTTATTTTGATACGAATTACATGATTATATGTGTATTTTGTACACATTTTTTATACGTATTTACATTATTTAATGTGTATTTTGTTTATATATTTTGATACAAACTTACGTTATTATATGTGTATTTGTATAAATATTTTGATACAAATTGACTTTATTTCATGTATTTTGTATATATATTTCGATTCAAATTTAGCTTATTTTGTGTGTATGTTGTATATTTTCATACAAATTTAATTACTTCTGTGTATTTATGTATATAGTTTTATATAAATTTACGTTATTTTATGTATATTTTGTATATTTATATTTATACAAATACACATTCTTTTATTGGTATTTTGTTTATTTATTTTGATACGAATTTACATTATTTTATGTGTATTTTGTATACATTTTTTATACGTATTTACTTAATTTTATGTGTATTTTGTATATATATATATTTATAGAAATCTACGTTATTTTATGTGTATTCGTATACATATTTTGAAACAAATTTACATTGCTTTATATGTATTTTGCCTATCTATTTCAATACAAATTTACCTTATTGTAAGTGTTTTTTATATATTTATTTTAATACAAATCTTATTTTTTATGTGTATTTTGGTATATATATTTTTATATATAAAAAAATGCGATATTTTATGGGTATTTCGCCTCTTTATTTTCATACAAATTTACATTATTTTATTAATATTCTGAGTATTTATTTTGATACGATTTTACATTATTCTATTTGTGTTTTGTATATATTTTTTATTCAAATTTACGTTATTTTAAGTGTATTTGTTTATGTATTTTCATTGAAATTTACATTATTTTATGTCTATTTTGTATATGTATTTCCATACAAATTTACCTAATTTTATGTGTATTTTGAATATTTATTTTCATACAAATTTAAAATATTTTTGTGTATTTTTGTATATAGTTTGATACAAATTTAGGTTATTTTATGTGTTTTTTGAATATCTATTAAATATATATACAAAATACATATGAAATTATGTAAATACGTATAAAAATATATATACAAAATACATATAAAATAATGTAAATTCGTGTCAAAATAAATAAACAAAATATCATGAAAAGAATGTGTATTTGTATGAAAATAGATAATAGATAATAAATTTGTATAAAATATATATGCAAGATACACATTAAATAATGTAAATATGTATAAAAAAGTATATACAAAAAAAAATAGAATAATGTAAAATCGTATCAAAATAAATACACAGAATATTAATAAAATAATGTAAATTTGTATGAAAATAAAGATGCAAAATTCCCATAAAACAGCGCATTTCTTATAAAAATATATATACCAAAATACACATAAAATTTTTAAATTTGTATTGAAATAAATATACAAAATGCATATACAATAAGGTAAATTTGTATTGAAAGAGATATGCAAAATACATATAAAGCACTGTAAATTTGTTTCAAAATATATATACGAATACAAATAAAAAAACGTAGATTTCTATAAAAATATATATACAAAATACACAAAAAATAATATAAATTCGAATTAAAATAAATAAACAAAATACCAATAAAAGAAAGTGTATTTGGATAAATAAAAATATACAAAATACACATACAAAATAAACATAAAATAAGGTAGATTTGTAATAAAATATATGTACAAAATACACATACAATAATGTAAATTTATATGAAATTATATATACAAATACACATAAAATACTATGAATTTGTATAAAAAATTATATTCAAAATAAATATTAAATAATGTAAGAGCGTATAAAATATATATATACAAAGTACATATAAAATGAAAATTAAGATGGAAAATACCTATAAAATAACGCATTTTTTTAAAATTATTGATACCAAAATACATATAAAATATTTGAACTTGTATTAAAATAGATATACAAAATGCACATACAATAAGGTAAATTTGTATTGAAATTGATATGGAAAATACATATAAAATAATGTAAATTTGTTTCAAAATATATATACGAATACACATAAAATAACGTAGATTTCTATAAAAATACATATACAAAATACACATAAAATTAAGTAAATACGTATAAAAAAATGTAAACAAAATACACATAAAATAATGTAAAATCGTATAAATGTAAATAAACAATATACCAATAAAAGAATGTGTATTTGTATAAATATAAATATACAAAATGCACATAAAATAACGTAAATTTATATAAAACTATATACATAAAATAACGCAAATTTCTATAAAAATATATGTACATAAATTTGCATAAAAATATACATACAAAACACACATTAGATAATGTAAATGAGTATAAAAATATGTATACAAAATACCTATAAAATAATCTAAATTCGTATCGAGGTAAATTAAAAAATACCAATAAAATAATGTAGTTTTGGGTGAAAATATATATACAAATTACACATAAAAAAACCTAAATACAAATACAAATATACACATAAAATAATTTAAAATTGAATGAAATAAATATACAAAATAAACATAAAATAAGGTAAATTTGTAATGAAATATATGAAAAAATACACATAAAATAATATAAATTTGTATGAAAATATATATACAAATACACATTAAATAACATGAATTTGTATAAAATTTGTATCAAAATATATACTTATACACACAATAAAATAACGTAATTTTTTTATGAAAATGTATATACAAAATACACATAAAATAATTTAAATAGGTAGAAAAATATATATACAAAAAACACATAAAATAGTGTAAATATGTATGAAAATATAAACAAATACACATAAAATAATGTAAATTTGGAAAAAAATATATACAAAATTAACATTAAATAATGTAAATATATATATATATAAAAAATATATACAAAAAACACATAGAATAATGTTAAATCGTATCAAAATAAATAAAGAGAAAATCAATAAAATAATGTAAATTTGTATGAAATAAAGATGCAAAATATCCATATAATAACGCATATTTGCATAAAAATATATATACAAAAATACATATAAAATAATTAAATTTGTATTAAAATAAATATACAAAATGCACGTACAATAAAGTAAATTTGTATTGACATAGATATGCAAAATACACATTAATAATGTAAATTTGTATCAAAATATATATACGAATACTCATAAAAGAGTAGATTTCTATGAAAATATACATACAAAATAGATATACAAAATACACATATAACTAGTTAAATTTGTATTTAAATACATGTACAAAAAACACATAAAATAATGTAGATTTGTATGAAATGAAAACAAATACATTTTATATAAAATATATATACAAAATACACATAGAATAATGTAAAATCATATCAAAATAAATACACAGAATATCAATAAAATAATGTAAATTTTTATGAAAATAAAGATGCAAAATACCCTTAAAATAAAGCATATTTTTATAAAAATACATATACAAAAAAACACATAGATTAATCAAATTTGTATTAAAATTAATATACAAAATGCACATACAATAAAGTAAATTTGTATTAAAAAATATGCAAAATACACATAAAACAATGTAAATTTGTTTCAAAATATATATACGAATACACATAAAATAACGCAGATTTCTATAGAAATATATATACAAAATACACTTGAAATAATGTAAATACGTATAAAAATATATATATATATATATATATATATATATATATATATATATATATATATATATATATATATATATATATATATATATATATATATATATATATATATATATATATATATATATATATATATATATATACAAAATACACATTAAATAATGTTAATTCGTGTCAAAATAAATAAACAAAATATCATGAAAAGAATGTTTATTTGTATGAAAATAGATATACAAAATACACATTAAATAACCTAAATTTGTATAAATCTATATACAAAAATACACAAAAATAATTTAAACTTGTATGAAAATAAATATACAAAAAACATATAAAATTAGGTAAATTTGTATCGAAATACATATACAAAATACTCTGAAAATAATGTAAATTTGAATGAAAATATATAAACATATAGACTTAAAATAACGTAAATTTGTATCAAATACAAAAAAAAAACATTAAATAATGTAAATATGTATAAAAAAATATATACAAAACACAAATAAAATAATGTAAAATCGTATCAAAATAAATACAGAAAATATTAATAAAATAATGTAAATTTGTATGAAAATTAAGATGCAAAATACCCATAAAATAATGCATTTTTTATAAAAATATATATACGAAAAAACATAAAATATTTGATTTTGTATTAAAATAAATAGATATACAAAATTCTCATAAAATAAGCTAAACTTGAATTGAAATATATATACAAAATACATAAAATAATGTAAATTTATATCAAAATACTTATACAAATACACATATAATAACGTAAATTTGTATAAAAATATATAAACAAAATACACATTAAATAATGTAAATACGTATAAAAAAAATGTACAAAATACACAAATAATCATGTAATTCGTATCAAAATAAATAGACAAAATACCAATAAAATAATGTAAATTTCTATGAGAAAACATATACAAAATCCACATAAATAACGCAAATATCAATAAAAATATATATAATATAATATATTTTTATACATATTTAAAATATTTAATGTATATTTTGTATATATATTTTATCCAAATTTACGTTATTTTATATGTATTTGTTTATATATTTTCATACAAATTTACATTATTTTATGTGAGTTTTGTATATGTATTTCAATACAAATTTGCCTAACTTTGTGTATTTTGCATATCTATTTTCAAACAAATTTAAATTATTTTTGTGTATTTTTGTATATATTTTTATACAAATTTTAGTTATTTTATTTGTTTTTTGTATATATATTTTCCTACAAATATACATTCTTTTATTGGAATTTTGTGAATTTAATTTTTTACGAATTTACATTATTTTATGTGTATTTTGTATATATATTTTTCTACGTATTTAAATTATTTTATGTGTATTTTATATATACATTCTCATAAAAATTTACGTTATTTTATTGTGTGTATTCGTATATATCTTGAAACAAATTTTATACAAATTCATGTTATTTTATGTGTATTTGTATATATATTTTCATACAAATTTACATTATTTTATGTGTATTCTTACATATATTTTATTACAAATTTACCTTATTTTATGTTTATTTTGTATATTTATTTCATTTAATATAATCAAATTTAATTTTATTGTATATGCATTTTGTATATTAATTTTAATACAAATTTAATTATTCTATGTGTATTTTTCTATATGTATTTTTATAAAAATATGCTTTATTTTATGGGTATTTTGCATCTTTATTTTCATACAAATTTACGTTATTTTATTGATATTTTGCTCATTCATTTTGATACGATTTGACATTAATCTATGTGTATTTTGTATATATTTTTCATACAAATTTACGTTATTTTATGTGTATTTGTTTATATATTTTGACACAAATTTACAATATTTTATGGGTATTTTGTATATATATTTCAAAAGAAATTTACCTAGTTTTATGTGTATTTTGAATATCTATTTTCATTCAAACTCAAATTATTTTTATGTATTTTTGTATATATTTCAATACAAATTTTAGTTAGGTTATGTGTATTTTGTAAATCTATTTTCATTCAAATATATATTATTTTATTGGTATTTTGTTGATTTATATTGATACAATTTACATTATTCTATGTGTACTTGTATATATATTCTTATACGCATTTACATTATTTAATATTTATTTTGAGTATATAATTTTATACAAATTCATGGTATTTTATGTGTATTTATATATATATTTTCATATAAATTTACATTATTTTATGTATTTTGTACATATATTTCATTACAAATTTACCTTATTTTATGTTTATTTTGTATGTATTTTGTACATTTATATTTATCCAAATACACATTCTTTTATTGGTATTTTGTTTATTTATTTTGTTTCAATTTACATTATTTTATGTATTTTGTTTACATTTTTTATACGTATTTACTTAATTTTATGTGTATTTGTATATATATATTTATAGAAATCTACGTTATTTTATGTGTATTCGTATATATATTTTGAAACAAATTTACATTGTTTTATATGTACAATAAGGTAAATTTGTATTGAAATAGATATGCAAAATACATATAAGGCAATGTAAATTTGTTTCAAAATATGTATACGAATACACCTAAAATAACGTAGATTTCTATAAAAAATATATATACAAAACACACATAAAATGAAGTAAATACGTATAAAAAATATATACAAAATACACATAAAATAATGTAAATTCGTATCAAAATAAATAAACAAAATACCAATAAAAGAATGTGTATTTGTATAAATATAAATATACAAAATACACATAAAATAACGTAAATTTATATAAAACTATATAAAAAATACACAGAAGTAATTAAATTTGTATGAAAATATATACAAAACACACACAAAATAAGCTCAATTTGAATTGAAATATATATACAAAATACATGAAATAAAGTAAATTGGTATCAAAATATTTATACAAATACACATATAATAACGTAAATTTGTATGAAAATATATAAACAAAATACACATTAAATAATGTAAATACGTATAAAAAAATGTGTACAAAATACACATATAATCATGTAATTCGTATCAAAATAAATAAACAAAATACCAATAAAATAATATAAATTTGTATGAGTGAACGTGTATAAATATAAATGTACAAAATACAGATACAAAATAAACATAAAATAAGGTAAATTTGTAATGAAATATATGTACAAAATACTCATAAAATAATGTAAATTTACATGAAAATATATATACAAATACACATAAAATACCATGAATTTGTATAAAATTATATATTCAAAATAAATATTAAATAATGTAAATGCGTATAAAAATATATATAAAAAGTACATATAAAATAATGTAAATTCGTATCAATATAAATCAACAAAATACAAATAAAATAATATATATTTGAATGAAAATAGATTTACAAAATACACATAACATAGCTAAAATTTGTATTGAAATATATACAAAAATACATAAAAATAATTTATGTTTGTATGAAAATAGATATTCAAAATACACATAAAACTAGGTAAATTTCTTTTGAAATATATATACAAAATACCCATAAAATATTGTAAATTTGTGTCAAAATATATAAACAAATACACATAAAATAATGTCAAATCGTATCAAAATGAATGAGCAGAATATCAATAAAATAACGTAAATTTGTATGCAAATAAAGATGCAAAATACCCATAAAATAAAGCATATTTTTATAAAAATACATATACAAAAATACACATAGAATAATTAAATTTGTATTAAAATTAATATACAAAATGCATATACAATTAGGTAAATTTGTATTGAAAAAATAAGCAAAATACACATAAAAGTGTAAATTTGTTTAAAGATCTATATACGAATACACATAATATAACGTACATTTCTATAGAAATATATATACAAAATACACATGAAATGATGTAAATACATATAAAAATATATATACAAAATACACATTAAATAATTTTAATTCTCGTCAAAATAAATAAACAAAATATCAATAAAAGAATGTGTATTTGTATGAAAATAGATATACAAAATACTCATAAAATAACCTGTTTGTATAAAACTATATACAAAAATACACAAAAATAATTTAAATTTGTATGAAAATAAATATACAAAATACACATAAAATTAGGTAAATTTGTATTGAAATACATATACAAAATACACATAAAATAATGGAAGTTTGAATGAAAATATATAAACATATACACTTAAAATAACGTAAATTTGTTTCAAATATATATACAAAATACTAATTAAATAATGTAAATATGTATAAAAAAATATATTCAAAACAGAAATAGAATAATGTAAAATCGTATCAAAATAAATACACAGAATATTAATTAAATAATGTAAATGTGTATGAAAATAAAGATGCAAAATAGCCATAAAATAACGCTTTTTTATAAAAATATATATACCAAAATACACATAAAATATTAAAATTTGTGTTAAAATAAATATAAAAAATGCACATACTGTAAGGTAAATTTGTATTGAAATAGATATGCAAAATACATATAAAACAATGTAAATTTGTTTCAAAATATATATACGAATACACATAAAATAACGTTGATTTCTATAAAAATATATACAAAATACACATAAAATGAAGTAAAAACGTATAAAAAAATGAACACAAAATACACATTAAAATCGTATCAAAATAAATAAACAAAATACTAGTAAAATAAAGTGTATTTGTATAAATATAAATATACAAAATTCACATAAAATATCGTAAATTTCTATAAAACTATATACAAAAATACACAGAAGTTATTAAATTTGTATGAAAATATATATACAAAATACAGCTAAAATAAGCTAAATTTGAATTGAAATGTACATACAAAATACATAAAATAATGTAAATCTGTATCAAAATATTTATACATTAAGTAATGTAAATACGAATAAAAAATATGTACAAAATACACATATAATCATGTAATTCGTATCAAAATAAATAAACAAAATAGCAATAAAATAATGTAAATTTGTATGAGAAAACATATACAAATAACGCAAATTTATATAAAAATATATGTACAAAAATGCACATAAAATAAAGTAAATTAGCATAAAAATATATATACAAAACACACACTAAATAATGTAAATGCGTACATAAAATAACCTAAATTTGTATAAAACTATATACAAAATACACAAAATAATTTAAATTTGTTTGAAAAGAAATATACAAAATACACATAAAATTAGGTAGATTTGTATGAAATACATATACAAAATACACATCAAATAATGTAAATTTGAATGAAATATATAAACAAATACACTTAAAATAACGTAAATTTGTATAAAATATATATGCAAGATACACATTAAATAATGTAAATGTGTATAAAAAAAATATATACAAAAAACAAATAGAATAATGTAAAATCGTATCAAAATAAATACACAGAATATCAATAAAATAATGTAAATTTGTATGAAAATAAAGATGCAAAATTCACAAAAAATATCGCATTTTTTATAAAAATATATATACCAAAATACACATAAAATATTTAAATTTGTATTGAAATAAATATACAAAATGCATATACAGTAAGGTAAATTTGTATTGAAAGAGATATTCTAAAATACATATAAAACAATGTAAATTTGTTTCAAAATATATATACGAATAGAAATAAAAAAAACGTATGTTTCTATAAAAATATATATACAAAATACACATAAAATTAAGTAAATACGATTAAAAAAATGTATTCAAAATAAACATAAAATAATGTAAATTCGAATTAAAATAGATAAACAAAATACCAATAAAAGAATGTGTATTTGGATAAATATAAATATACAAAATACACATACAAAATAAACATAAAATAAGGTAATTTTGTAATGAAATATATGTACAAAATACACATAAAATAATGTAAATTTGTATGAAAATATATATACAAATACACATAAAATACCATGAATTTGTATAAAATTATATATTCAAAATAAATATTAAATAGTGTAAATGCGTATAAAAATATATATAAAAAGTACATATAAGATAATGTAAATTCGTATCAATATAAATCAACAAGATACCAATAAAATAATATATATTTGAATGAAAATAGATTTACAAAATACACATAACTAAAATTTGTATTGAAATATATACAAAAATACATAAAAATAATTTGAGTTTGTATGAAAATGGATATTCAAAATACACATAAAACTAGGTAAATTTCTTTTGAAATATATATACAAAATACCCATAAAATATTGTAAATTTGTGTCAAAATATATAAACAAATACACATAAAATAACGTAAATTTGTATGAAAAATATTTACAAAATACACATAGAATAATGTCAAATCGTATCAAAATGAATGAGCAGAATATCAATAAAATAACGTAAATTTGTGTGAAAATAAAGATGCAAAATACCATAAAATAAAGCATATTTTTATAAAAATACATATACAAAAATACACATAGAATAATTAAATTTGTATTAAAATTAATATACAAAATGCATATACAATAAGGTAAATTTGTATTGAAAAAATATGCAAAATACACAAAGTGTAAATTTGTTTAAAAATCTATATACGAATGCACATAATATAACGTAGATTTCTATAGAAATATATATACAAAATACACATGAAATGATGTAAATACGTATAAAAATATATATACAAAATACACATTAAATAATTTAAATTCTCGTCAAAATAAATAAACAAAATATCAATAAAAGAATGTGTATTTGTATGAAAATAGATATAGAAAATACTCATAAAATAACCTAAGTTTGTATAAAACTATTTACAGAAATACACAAAATAATTTAAATTTGTATGAAAATAAATATACAAAATACACATAAAATTAGGTAAATTTGTATTGAAATACATTTACAAAATACACATAAAATAATGGAAGTTTGAATGAAAATATATAAACATATACACCTAAAATAACGTAAATTTGTATCAAATATATATACAAAATACTAGTTAAATAATGTAAGTATGTATAAAAAAATATATACAAAACACAAATAGAATAATGTAAAATCGTATCAAAATAAATACACAGAATATTAATAAAATAATGTAAATTTGTTTGAAAATAAAGATGCAAAATAGCCATAAAATAACGCATTTTTTATAAAAATATATATACCAAAATACACATAAAAAATTAAAATTTATATTAAAATAAATATAAAAATGCACATACTGTAAGGTAAATTTGTATTGAAAGAGATATTCAAAAATACATATAAAATAATGTAAATTTGTTTCAAAATATATAAACGAATACACATAAAATAACGGATATTTCTATAAAATATATACAAAATACACATAAAATGAAGGAAATACGTATAGAAAAATGAATACAAAATACACATAAAAATCGTATCAAAATAAATAAACAAAATACCAGTAAAAGAATGTGTATTTGTATAAATATAAATATACAAAATACACAAAAAATATCGTAAATTTGTATAAAACTATATACAAAAATACACAGAAGTAATTAAATTTGTATGAAAATATATATACAAAATACAGCTAAAATAAGCTAAATTTGAATTGAAATGTACATACAAAATACATAAAATAATGTAAATCTGTATCAAAATATTTATACAAATACATATATAAACGAAATACACATTAAGTAATGTAAATACGTATAAAAAATATGTACAAAATACACATATAATCATGTAATTCGTATCAAAATAAATAAACAAAATAGCAATAAAATAATGTAAATTTGTATGATAAAAAATATACAAATAACGCAAATTTCTATAAAAATATATGTACAAAAATGCACATAAAATAAAGTAAATTAGCATAAAAATATATATACAATACACACAATAAATAATGTAAATGCGTACATAAAATAACCTAAATTTGTATAAAACTATATACAAAATACACAAAAATAATTTAAATTTGTTTGAAAAGAAATATAAAAATACACATAAAATTAGGTAGATTTGTATGGAAATACATATACAAAATACACATCAAATAATGTAAATTTGAATGAAAATATATAAACAAATACACTTAAAATAACGTAAATTTGTATAAAATATATATGCAAGATACACATTAAATAATGTAAATGTGTATAAAAAAATATATACAAAAAACAAAAAGAATAATGTAAAATCGTATCAAAATAAATACACAGAATATCAATAAAATAATGTAAATTTGTATGAAAATAAAGATGCAAAATTCACAAAAAATATCGCATTTTTTATAAAAATATATATACCAAAATACACATAAAATATTTAAATTTGTATTGAAATAAATATACAAAATGCATATACAGTAAGGTAAATTTGTATTGAAAGAGATATTCAAAGATACATATAAAACAATGTAAATTTGTTTGAAAATATATATACGAATACACATAAAATAAAGTAGATTTCTATAGAAATATATATACAAAATACATATGAAATTATGTAAATACGTATAAAAATATATATACAAAATACATATCAAATAATGTAAATTCGTGTCAAAATAAATAAACAAAATATCATGAAAAGAATGTGTATTTGTATGAAAATAGGTAATAGATAATAAATTTGTATAAAATATATATGCAAGATACACATTAAATAATGTAAATATGTATAAAAAAGTATATACAAAAAACAAATAGAATAATGTAAAATCGAATCAAAATAAATACACCGAATATTAATAAAATAATGTAAATTTGTATGAAAATAAAGATGCAAAATTCCCATAAAATAGCGCATTTCTTATAAAAATATATATACCAAAATATAGATAATATATTTAAATTTGTATTGAAATAAATATACAAAATGCACATACAAAAGGTAAATTTGTATTGAAAGAGATATGCAAAATACATATAAAACAATGTAAATTTGTTTCAAAATATATATACGAATACAAATAAAAAAACGTAGATTTCTATAAAAATATATATACAAAATACACATAAAATTAAGTAAATACGTATAAAAAAATGTATACAAAATACACATAAAATAATGTAAATTCGAATTAAAATAAATAAACAAAATACCAATAAAAGAATGTGTATTTGGATAAATATAAATATACTAAATACACATACAAAATAAACATAAAATAAGGTAGATTTGTAATAAAATATATGTACAAAATACACATAAAATAATGTAAATTTATATGAAAATATATATACAAATACACATAAAATACCATGAATCTGTATAAAAATATATATTCAAAATAAATATTAAATAATGTAAAAGCGTATAAAAATATATATACAAAGTACATATAAAATGAAAATTAAGATGCAAAATACCTATAAAATAACGCATTTTTTATAAAATTATTGATACCAAAATACACATAAAATATTTGGACTTGTATTAAAATAACTATACAGAATGCACATACAATAAGGTAAATTTGTATTGAAATAGATATGCAAAATACATATAAAATAATGTAAATTTGTTTCAAAATATATATACGAATACACATAAAATAACGTAGATCTCTATAAAATTACATATACATAATACACATAAAATTAAGTAAATACGTATAAAAAAATGTATACAAAATACACATAAAATAATGTAAATTCGTATAAATGTAAATAAACATTATACCAATAAAAGAATGTGTATTTGTATAAATATAAATATACAAAATGCACATATAATAACGTAAATTTATATAAAACTATATACATAAAATAACGCAAATTTCTATAAAAATAAATGTACAAAAATGAACATTAAATAAATTTGCATAAAAATATATATACAAAACACACATTAGATAATGTAAATGAGTATAAGAATATGTATACAAAATACCTATGAAACAATCTAAATTCGTATCGAATTAAATTAAGAAATACCAATAAAATAATGTAATTTTGGATGAAAATATATATACAAAATACACATAAAATAACCTAAATACAAATACAAATATACACATAAAATAATTTAAAATTGAATGAAATAAATATACAAAATAAACATAAAATAAGGTAAATTTGTAATGAAATATATGAAAAAATACACATAAAATAATGTAAATTTATATGAAAATATATATACAAATACATGAATTTGTATAAAATTTGTATCAAAATATATACTTATACACACAATAAAATAACGTAATTTTTTTTTATGAAAATGTATATACAAAATACACATAAAATAATTTAAATACGTAAAAAAATATATATACAAAAAACACATAAAATAATGTAAATATATATGAAAATATATAAACAAATACTCATAAAATAATGTAAATTTGGATAAAATATATAGCATAAAATAATGTAAATTCGTATCAAAATAAATAAACAAAATACCAATAAAAGAATGTGTATTTCTATGAATATAAATATACAAAATACACATAAAATAACGTAAATTTATATAAAACTATATACAAAAATACACAGAAGTAATTAAATTTGTATGAAAATATATACAAAATACACACGAAATAAGCTAAATTTGAATTGAAATATTTATACAAAATTCATGAAATAAAGTAAATTTGTATCAAAATATTTACACAAATACACATATAATAACGTAAATTTGTATGAAAATATATCAACAAAATACACATTAAATAATGTAAATACGTATAAAAAATATGTAAAAAATACAATTATAATCATGTAATTCGTATCAAAATAAATAAACAAAATACCAATAAAATAATATAAATTTGTATAAGTAAACGTGTATGTTGCATATTTTTTCAATACAAATTTACCTTATTATATATGCATTTTGTATATTAATTTTAATACAAATTTAATTATTCGATGTGTATTTTTGTATCTGTATTTTTATAAACTTATTCTTTATTTTTTGGGTATTTTGCATCTTTATTTTCATACAAATTTACATTATTTTATTGATATTCTGCTCATTCATTTTGATAGGAATTGACATTATTCTATGTGTATTTTGTATATATTTTTCATACAAATTTACGTTATTTTATGTGTATTTGTTTATATATTTTGACACAAATTTACAATATTTTATGGGTATTTTGTGTATACATTTCAAAAGAAATTTACCTAGTTCTATGTGTATTTTGTATATCTATTTTCATACAAACTCAAATTATTTCATTTGTGTACATATTTTAATACAAATTTTAGTTATGTTATGTGTATTTTGTAAATTTATTTTCATTCAAATATATATTATTTTATTGGTGTTTTGTTGATTTATATTGATACGAATTTATATTATTTTATATGTACTTTGTATATATATTTTTATACGCTTTTCCATTATTTGATATTTATTTTGAATATATATTTTTATACAAATTCATGGTATTTTATGTGTATTTGTATATATATTTTCATATAAATTTACATTATTTTATGTGTATTTTGTACATATATTTTATTACAAATCTACCTTATTTTATGTTTATTTTGTATGTGTATTTTGTATATTTATATTTATCCAAATACACATTTTTTATTGGTATTTTGTTTATTTATTTTAATTCGAATTTACGTTCTTTTATCGGAATTTTATTTATTTATTTTGATACGAATTTTCATTTTTTAGGTGTATTTGATATATATATTTTATACATATTTACATAATTTTAAATGTATTCTGAATATATATTTTCACAGAAATTTACAGTATATGTATATGTATAGAAAATACACATGAAATAATCTAAATTGTATCGAAATAAATGAACAAAATACCGATAAAATAATGTAATTTTGAATGAAAATATATATAGAAAATACACATAAAATAACGTAAATACAAATGAATATATACACATAAAATGATTTGAATTTGAATGAAAATAGATATAAAAATAAACTTAAAATAAGGCAAATTTATAATGAAATATATATACAAAATACACATAAAATAATGTAGATTTGTTTCAAAATATATATACGAATACACATAAAATAACATAGATTTCTATAGAAATATATATACAAAATACACATGAAATGTTGTAAATACGTATAAAAATATATATACAAAATACACATTAAATAATGTAAATTCGTGTCAAAATAAATAATTAAAATATCAATAAAAGAATGTGTATTTGTATTAAAATAAATATACAAAATACACATACAATAAGGTAAATCTGTATTGAAATAGATATGCAAAATACATATAAAACAATGTAAATTTGTTTCAAAATATATATACGAATACACATAAAATAACGTAGATTTGTATAAAAAATATATATACAAAATACACAGAAAATGAAGTAAATACGTATAAGAAAATGTATACAAAATACACATAAAATAATGTAAATTCGTATAAAAATAAATAAACAAAATACTATAAAAGAATGTGTATTTGTATAAATATAAATATACAAAATACACATAAATAACGTAAATTTGTATAAAACTATATACAAAAATACACAGAAGTTATTAAATTGTATGAAAATAGATATACAAAATACAGATAAAATAAGCTAAATTTGAATTGAAATTTATATAGAAAATACATAAAATAATGTAAAGTTTTATCAAAATATTTATACAAATACATATAATAACGTAAATTTGTTTAAAAATATATAAACAAAATACACATTAAGTAATGTAAATACGTATAAAAAATATATACAAAATACACATATTATCATGTAATTCGTATCAAACTAAATAAACAAAATATCAATAAAATAATGTAAATTTGTATGAGAAAACATATACAAATACATATAAAATAACGCTAATTTTCATAAAAAAATATGTCCAAAAATGAAAGTAAAATAAAGTAACTTTGGATAAAAATATATATACAAAACACATTAAATAATGTAAATGCGTACATAAAATAACCTAAATTTGTATAAAACTATATACAAAAATACACAAAAATAATTTAAATTTTTATGAAAAGAAATATACAAAATACACATAAAATTAGGTTAATTTGTATTGAAATACATATACAAAATACATATAAAATAATGTAAATTTGAAAGAAAATATATAAACAAATACACATATAATAACGTAAATTTGTATGAAATATATAATCAAAATACACATTAAATAATGTAAATATGTATAAAAAATATATACAAAACACAAATAGAATAATGTAAAATCGTATCAAAATATATACACAGAATATTAATAAAATAATGTAAATTTGTATGAAAATTAAGATGCAAAATACCTATAAAATAACGCATTTTTTATAAAAATATTGATACCAAAATACACATAAAATATTTGAATTTGTATTAAAATAAATATACAAAATGCACATAAAATAAGGTAAATTTGTATTGAAATAGATATGCAAAATACATATAAAATAATGTAAATTTGTTTCAAAATATATATACGAATACACATAAAATAACGTAGATTTCTATAAAAATACATATACAAAATACACATAATATTAAGTAAATATGTATAAAAAAATATATACAAAATACACATAAAATAATGTAAATTCGTATAAATGTAAATAAACAATATACCAATAAAAGAATGTGTATTTGTAAAATACATAAAATAACGTAGATTTCTATTAAAATAAATACACATAACATGAAGTAACTACGTATAAAAAAATGAATACAAAAAATACATACAAATCGTATCAAAATAAATAAACAAAATACCAGTAAAAGAATGTGTATTTGTATAAATATAAATATACAAAATACACATAAAATATCGTAAATTTGTATAAAACTATATACAAAAATACACAGAAGTAATTAAATTTGTATGAAAATATATATACAAAATACAGCTAAAATGAGCTAAATTTGATTTGAAATGTACATACAAAATACATAAAATAATGTAAATCTGTATCAAAATATTTATACAAATACATATAATAACGTAGATTTGTTTAAAAATATATAAACAAAATACACATTAAGTAATGTAAATACGTATAAAAAATATGTACAAAATACACATATAATCATGTAATTAGTATCAAAATAAATAAACAAAATAGCAATAAAATAATGTAAATTTGTATGAGAAAACATATAAAATAACGCAAATTTCTATAAAAATATATGTACAAAAATGCACATAAAATAAAGTAAATTTGCAAAAAAATATATATACAAAACACACACTAAATAATGTAAATGCGTACATAAAATAACCTAAATTTGTATAAAACTATATACAAAATTACACAAAAATAATTTAAATTTGTTTGAAAAGAAATATACAAAATACACATAAAACTAGGTAAATTTGTATTGAAATACATATTCAAAATACACATCAAATAATGTAAATTTGAATGAAAATATATAAACAAATACACTTAAAATAACGTAAATTTGTATAAAATATATATGCAAGATACACATTAAATAATGTAAATGTGTATAAAAAATATATATACAAAAAATAGAATAATGTTAAATCGTATCAAAATAAATACACAGAATATCAATAAAATAATGTAAATTTGTATGAAAATAAAGATGCAAAATTCCCAAAAATTATCGCATTTTTTATAAAAATATATTTACCAAAATACACATAAAATATTTAAATTTGTATTGAAATAAATATACAAAATGCATATACAGTAAGGTAAATTTGTATTGAAAGAGATATTCAAAAATACATATAAAACAATGTAAATTTGTTTCAAAATATATATACGAATACACATAAAATAAAGTAGATTTCTATAGAAATATATATACAAAATACATATGAAATTATGTAAATACGTATAAAAATATATATGCAAAATACATATCAAATAATGTAAATTGTGTCAAAATAAATAAACAAAATATCATGAAAAGAATGTGTATTTGTATGAAAATAGATAATAGATAATAAATTTGTATAAAATATATATGCAAGATACACATTAAATAATGTAAATATGTATAAAAAGGTATATACAAAAAACAAATAGAATAATGTAAAATCGTATCAAAATAAATACACCGAATATTAATAAAATAATGTAAATTTGTATGAAAATAAAGATGCAAAATTACAATAAAATAGCGCATTTCTTATAAAAATATATATACCAAAATACACATAATATATCTAAATTTGCATTGAAATAAATATACAAAATGCACATACAAAAGGTAAATTTGTATTGAAAGAGATATGCAAAATACATATAAAACAATGTAAATTTGTTTCAAAATATATATAATAATACAAATAAAAAAACGTAGATTTATATAAAATATATATACAAAATACACATAAAATTAAATAAATACGTATAAAAAAATGTATACAAAATACACATAAAATAATGTAATTTTGAATTAAAATAAATGTAAATTTGAATGAAAATATAAAAACAAATACACTTAAAATAACGTAAATTTGTATAAAATATATATGCAAGATACACATTAAATAATGTAAATGTGTATAAAAAAATATATACAAAAAACAAATAGAATAATGTAAAATCGTATCAAAATAAATACACAGAATATCAATAAAATAATGTAAATTTGTATGAAAATAAAGATGCAAAATTCCCAAAAATTATCGCATTTTTTTTTAAATATATATACCAAAATACACATAAAATATTTAAATTTGTATTGAAATAAATATACAAAATGTATATACAGTAAGGTAAATTTGTATTAAAATAGATATTCAAAAATACATATAAAACAATGTAAATTTGTTTCAAAATATATATACGAATACACATAAAATAAAGTAGATTTTTATAGAAATATATATACAAAATACATATAAAATTATGTAAATACGTATATAAATATATATACAAAATACATATCAAATAAAGTAAATTGTGTCAAAAATAAATAAAATATCATGTAAAGAGTGTGTATTTGTATAAAATAGATACTAGATAATAAATTTGTATAAAATATATATGCAAGATACTCATTAAATAATGTAAATATGTATAAAAAGTATATACAAAAAAAAAATAGAATAATGTAAATTCTTATCAAAATAAATACACTGAATATTAATAAAATAATGTAAATTTGTATGAAAATAAAGATGCAAAATTTATAAAATAGCGCATTTCTTATAAAAATATATATACCAAAATACACATGAAATATTTAAATTTGTATTGAAATAAATATACAAAATGCACATACAATAAGGTAAATTTGTATTGAAAGAGATATACAAAAGTACATATAAAACAATGTAAATTTGTTACAAAATATATATACGAATATAAATAAAAAAACGTAGATTTCTATAAAAATATATATACAAAATACACATAAAATTAAGTAAATACGTATAAAAAATGTATACAAAAAACACATAAATAATGTAAATTGATTTAAAATAAATAAACAAAATACTAATAAAAGAATGTGTATTTGGATAAATATAAATATACAAAATACATATACAAAATAAACATAAAATAAGGTAGATTTGTAATAAAATATATGTACAAAATACACATAAAATAATGTAAATTTATATGAAAATATATATACAAATACACATAAAATACCATGAATTTGTATAAAAATATATATTCAAAATAAATATTAAATATATATATATATATATATATATATATATATATATATATATATATATATATATATATATATATATATATATATATATATATATATATATATATATATATATATATATATATATATATATGAATGAAAATAAATTTACAAAATACACATAACATAACTAAAATTTGTATTAAAATATATACAAAAATACATAGAAATAATTTGAGTTTGTATGAAAATAGATATACAAAATACACATAAAACTAGGTAAATTTCTTTTGAAATGTAGATACAAAATAGCCATAAAATATTGTAAATTTGTGTCAAAATATATAAACAAATACACATAAAATAACGTAAATTTGTATGAAAAATATATACAAAATACACAGAATAATGTCAATTCGTATCAAAATGAATGAGCAGAATATCAATAAAATAATGTATATTTGTATGAAAATAAAGATGCAAAATACCCAAAAAATAAAGCATATGTTTATAAAAATACAGATACAAAAATACACATCGAATAATTAAATTTGTATTAAAATTAATATACAAAATGCGTATATAATAAGGTAAATTTGTATTGAAAAAATATGCATACACGTTTACTCATACAAATTTATATTATTTTATTGGTATTTTGTTTATTTATTTTGATACGAATTACATGATTATATGTGTATTTTGTACACATTTTTTTATACGTATTTACATTATTTAATGTGTATTTTGTTTATATATTTTCATACAAATTTACGTTATTATATGTGTATTTGCTTTATTTCATGTATTTTGTATATATATTTCAATTCAAATTTAGCTTATTTTGTGTGTATTTTGTATATATTTTCATACAAATTTAATTACTTCTGTGTATTTATGTATATAGTTTTATATAAATTTACGTTATTTTATGTGTATTTTGTATATTTATATTTATACAAATACACATTTTATTGGTATTTTTTATATGTATTTATTTATATATATATATATATATATATATATATATATATATATATATATATTTTTATATATATATATATATATATATATATATATATATATATATATATATATATTTATAGAAATCTACGTTATTTTATGTGTATTCGTATACATATAGATATGCTTTGCTTTATATGTATTTTGCGTATCTATTTCTATACAAATTTACTTATTGTATGTGTTTTTTATATATTTATTTTAATACAAATCTAATTTTTATATGTATTTTGGTATATATATTTATAAATAAAAATGCGTTCTTTTATGGGTAGTGTGCCTCTTTATTTTCATAAAAATGTACATTATTTTATTCATATTCTTTCTTTATTTTGATACGATTTTACATTATTCTATTTGTGTTTTGTATATATTTGTCTATACAAATTTACGTTATTTTAAGTGTATTTGTTTATGTATTTTCATTCAAATTTACATTATTTTATGTGTATTTTGTATATGTATTTCCATACAAATTTACCTAATTTATGTGTATTTTGTATATTTATTTTCACACAAATTTAAAATATTTTTGTGTATTTTTTATATAGTTTTATACAAATTTAGGTTATTTTATGCGTATTTTGAATATCTATTAAATATATATACAAAATACATATGAAATTATGTAAATGCGTATAAAAATATATATACAAAATAAATATCAAATAATGTAAATTCGTGTCAAAATAAATAAACAAAATATCATGAAAAGAATGTGTATTTGTATGAAAATAGATAATAGATAATAAATTTGTATAAAATATATATGCAAGATACACATTAAATAATGTAAATATGTATAAAAAGTATATACAAAAACAAATAGAATAATGTAAAATCGTATCAAAATAAATACACAGAATATTAATAAAATAATGTAAATTTGTATGAAAATAAAGATGCAAAATTCTATATAATAGCGCATTTCTTATAAAAATATATATACCAAAATACACATAAAATATTTAAATTTGTATTGAAATAAATATACAAAATGCATATACAATAAGATAAATTTGTATTGAAAGAGATATGCAAAATACATATTAATTAATGTATATTGGTTTCAAAATATATATACGAATACAAATAAAAAACGTAGATTTCTATAAAATATATATATACAAAATACATAAAATTAAGTAAATACGTATAAAAAATGTATTCAAAATACACATAAAATAATGTAAATTGAATTAAAATAGATAAACAAAATTAATAAAAGAATGTGTATTTGGATAAATATAAATATACAAAATACACATACAAAATAAACATAAAATAAGGTAGATTTGTAATAAAATATATGTACAAAATACACATACAATAATGTAAATTTATATGAAAATATATACAAATACACATAAAATACCATGAATTTGTATAAAAATATATATTCAAAATAAATATTAAATAATGTAAGAGCGTATAAAAATATATATACAAAGTACATATAAAATGAAAATTAAGATGCAAAATACCTATAAAATAACGCATTTTTTATAAAATTATTGATACCAAAATACACATAAAATATTTGAACTTGTATTAAAATAAATATACAAAATGCACATACAATAAGGTAAATTTGTATTGAAATAGATATGCAAAATACATATAAAATAATGTAAATTTGTTTCAAAATATATATACGAATACACATAAAATAACGTAGATTTCTATAAAAATAAATATAAAAAATAAAAATAAAATTAATTAAATAATTATAAAAAAATTTATAAAAAATAAAAATAAAATAATTTAAATTAGTATAAATGTAAATAAACAATATACCAATAAAAGAATGTGTATTTGTATAAATATAAATATACAAAATGCACATAAAATAACGTAAATTTATATAAAACTATATACATAAAATAACGCAAATTTCTATAAAAAATATGTACAAAATGAACATAAAATAAATTTGCATAAAATATATATACAAAACACACTTTAGATAATGTAAATGAGTATAAAAATATGTATACAAAATACCTATGAAATAATCTAAATTCGTATCGAATTAAATTAAGAAATACCAATAAAATAATGTAATTTTGGATGAAAATATATATACAAAATACACATAAAATAACCTAAATACAAATACAAGTATACACATAAAATAATTTAAAATTGAATGAAATAAATATACAAAATAAACATAAAATAAGGTAAATTTGTAATGAAATATATGAAAAATACACATAAAATAATATAAATTTGTATGAAAATATATATACAAATACACATTAAATAACATGAATTTGTATAAAATTTGTATCAAAATATATACTTATACACACAATAAAATAACGTAATTTTTTTTATGAAAATGTATATACAAAACACATAAAATAATGTAAATTTGTATGAAAATATATAAACAAATACACATAAAATAATGTAAATTTGGATAAAATATATATACAAAATGAACATTAAATAATGTAAATATGTATAAAAAAAATATATACAAAAAACACATAGAATAATGTTAAATCGTATCAAAATAAATAAAGAGAATATCAATAAAATAATGTAAATTTGTATGAAAATAAAGATGCAAAATATCCATATAATAACGCATATTTGCATAGAAATATATATACAAAAATACATATAAAATAGTTAAGTTTGTATTAAAATAAATATACAAAATGCACGTACAATAAAGTAAATTTGTATTGAAATAGATATGCAAAATACACATCAATAATGTAAATTTGTATCAAAATATATATACGAATACTCATAAAATAGAGTAAATTTCTATGAAAATATACATACAAAATAGATATACAAAATACACATATAACTAGTTAAATTTGTATTTAAATACATGTACAAAAACACATAAAATAATGTAGATTTGTATGAAATGAAAACAAATACATTTTATATAAAATATATATACAAAATACACATAGAATAATGTAAAATCATATCAAAATAAATACACAGAATATCAATAAAATAATGTAAATTTGTATGAAAATAAAGATGCAAAATACCCATAAAATAAAGCATATTTATAAAAATACATATACAAAAATGCAAATAGATTAATCAAATTTGTATTAAAATTAATATACAAATGCACATACAATAAGGTAAATTTGTATTGAAAAATATGCAAAATACATAAAATAATGTAAATTTGTTTCAAAATATATATACGAATACACATAAAATAACGCAGATTTCTATAGAAATATATATACAAAATACACTTGAAATAATGTAAATACGTATAAAAATATATATACAAAATACACATTAAATAATGTTAATTCGTCAAAGTAAATAAACAAAATATCATGAAAAGAATGTGTATTTGTATGAAAATAGATATACAAAATACATAAAATAACCTAAATTTGTATAAAACTATATACAAAAATACACAAAATAATTTAAACTTGTATGAAAATAAATATACAAAAAACATATAAAATAGGTAAATTTGTATTGAAATACATATACAAAATACATAAAATAATGTAAATTTGAATGAAAATATATAAACATATAGACTTAAAATAACGTAAATTTGTATCAAATATATATACAAAAAAAACCATTAAATAATGTAAATATGTATAGCAAAATATATACAAAACACAAATAAAATAATGTAAAATCGTATCAAAATAAATACAGAAAATATTAATAAAATAATGTAAATATGTATGAAAATTAAGATGCAAAATACCCATAAAATAACGCATAATTTATTAAAATATATATACGAAAAAACATAAAATATAAGATTTTTTATTAAAATAAATAGATATACAAAATACACATAAAATAAGCTAAATTTGAATTGAAATATATATACAAAATACATAAAATAATGTAAATTTGTATCAAAATACCTATACAAATACACATATAATAACGTAAATTTGTATAAAAATATATAAACAAAATACACATTAAATAATGTAAATACGTATAAAATGTTTTTAAAAATACACAAATAATCATGTAATTCGTATCAAAATAAATAGACAAAATACCAATAAAATAATGTAAATTTATGAGAAAATATACAAAATACACATAAATAACGCAAAATATCAATAAAATATATATAATATAATATATTTTATACATATTTAAAATATTTAATGTATATTTTGTATATATATATTTTATCCAAATTTACGTGATTTTATATGTATTTGTTTATATATTTTCATACAAATTTACATTATTTTATGTGAGTTTTGTATATGTATTTCAATACAAATTTGCCTAACTTTATGTGTATTTTGCATATCTATTTTCAAACAAATTTAAATTATTTTTGTGTATATTTGTATATATTTTATAAAAATTTTAGTTATTTTATTTGTTTTTTGTATATATATTTTCCTACAAATATACATTCTTTTATTGGAGTTTTGTGTATTTAATTTTTTACGAATTTACATTATTTTATGTGTATTTTGTATATATTTTTCTACGTATTTAAACTATTTTATGTGTATTTTATATATACATTTTAAATTTACGTTATTTTATTGTGTGTATTCGTATATATTTTGAAACATTTTATACAAATTCATGTTATTTTATGTGTATTTGTATATATATTTTCATACAAATTTATATTATTTTATGTGTATTCTTACATATATTTTATTACAAATTTACCTTATTTTATGTTTATTTTGTATATTTATTTCATTCAATTTTAAATTATTTAATGTGTATATTTGTATTTGTATTTAGGTTATTTTATGTGTGTTTTATATATATTTTCATCAAAATTACATTATTTTATTGTTATTTTCTTAATTTAACTCGATACGAATTTAGATTATTTCATAGGTATTTTGTATACATATTTTATAATCATTTACATTATCTAATGTGTGTTTTGTATATATTTTTTTATGCAAACTAATTTTATGTGCATTTTTGTACATATATTTTTATAGAAACTTAAAACGTTATTTTATGTGTATTTTGTATATGTTTTCTCATACAAATTTACATTCTTTAATTAGTTTTTTGTTTATTTATTTTGATACGAATGACTTGATTATTGGTGTATTTTGTAAATATTTATTTTTTTATACGTATTTACATTACTTAATGTGTATTTTGTTTATATTTTTTTTTTCAAATTTACGTTATTATATGTGTATTTGTTAAAAATATTTTGAAACGAATTTACTTTATTTTATGTATTTTTTATATATATTTCAATTCAAATTTAGCTTATTTTGTGTGTATTTTGTATATCTATTTTCATACAAATTTAATTACTTCTGTGTATTTTTGTATATAGTTTTATACAAATTTACGTTATTTTATGTGCATTTTGTATATTTATATTTATACAAATACACATTCTCTTATTGGTATTTTGTTTATTTATATTTATACGAATTTACATTATTTTATGTGTATTTTGTATACATTTTTGATTCGTATTTACTTAATTTTATTTGTATTTTGTATATATATATTTATAGAAATCTACGTTATTTTATGTGAATTCGTATATATATTTTGAAACAAATTTACATTGTTTTATATGTTTTTGCATATCTATTTCAATAAATTTAATTATTGTATGTGCATTTTGTATATTTATTTTAATACAAATTCAAATATTTTATGTGTATTTTGGTATATATAATTTTAAAAAAATGCGTTATTTTATAGGTATTTTGCATCTTAGTTTTCATAGAAATGTACATTATTTTATTAATATTCTGTGTATATATTTTGATACGATTTTATATTATACTATTTGTGTTTTGTATATATTTTTTTATACATATTTTCATTATTTAATGTGTATTTTTATATATATTTTATAAATTAACGTCATTTTAAGTGTATTTGTTTATATAATTTCATTCAAATTTACATTATTTTAAGTGTATTTTGTATATGTATTTCAATACAAATTTACCTAATTTATGTATTTTATATTTATTTTCACACAAATTTAAATAATTTTTGTGTTTTTTTGTATATACATATAGAGTAAATTTCTATGAAAATATATATTCAAAATACATATAAAATTATGTAAATAAGTATAAAAATATATATCAAATACACCTAAAAAAATGAAAACTCGTATCAAAATAAATAAACAAAATTGATAAAAGAACGTATATTTGTAGGAAAATAAATATACAAAATACATAAAAATTACGAAAATTTGAATAAAAGTATATACAAAAACAAAAAATAAATTTCAATTTGTATGAAAATAGATATACAAAATACACATATAATTAGTTAAATTTGTATTTAAATACATGTAAAGAATTCACATAAAATAATGTAAATTTGTATGAAATGAAAACAAATTCACATAAAATAACGTACATAGGTATAAAATAGATATACAAAATATACATAGAATAATGTAAAATCGTATCAAAATAAATAAACAGAATATCAATAAAATAATGTAATTTTGTATGAAAATAAAGATGCAAAATACCCATAAAATAAAGCATATTTTTTTTTTAAATACATATACAAGAATACACATAGAATAATTAAATTTGTATTAAAATTAATATACAAAATGCACGTACAATAAGGGAAATTTGTATTGAAAAAATATACAAAATGCACATAAAACAATGTATATTTGTTTTAAAATATATATACGAATACACATAAAATAACGTATATTTCTATAGAAATATATATACAAAATACACATGAAATGACGTTAATACGTATAAAAATATATTTACACAATACACATTAAATAATGTAAATTCTCATCAAAATAAATAAACAAAATATCAATAAAAGATTGTATTTGTATGAAAATAGATATACAAAATACACATAAAATATTTTAAATTTGTATAAAACTCTATTAAAAAATACACAAAAATAATTTAAATTTGTATAAAAATATAAATACAAAATACACATAAAACTAGTTAAATTTCTATTGAAATACATATACAAAATACACATAAAATAATGTAAATTTGAATGAAAATATATAAACAAATACACTTAAAATAACGTAAATTTGTATGAAATATATATAGAAAATACACATTAAATAATGTAAATATGTATAAAAATATACAAAACAAATGAAATAATGTAAAATAGTATCAAAATAAATACAGAATATTAATAAAATAATGTAAATTTGTATGAAAATAAAGATGCAAAATATAAAACAACGTAATTTTTTATGAAAATATATATACCAAAATACACAAAACAAAATAAATTTGTATGAAAATGAAATATACAAAGACACATAAATAAGTTAATTTGAATTGAAATAAATAGAAAATATAAATAATGTAATTTGTATCAAAAATATATATTCAAATATATATAAAAATTAATATAAAATGCGTATATAATAAGGTAATTTGTATTGAAAATATGCAACATACACGTTTACTAGGCTACAATTTATATTATTTTATTGGTATTTTGTTTATTTATTTTGATACGAATTACATGATTATATGTGTATTTTGTACATATTTTTTTATACGTATTTACATTATTTAATGTATTTTGTTTATATATTTTCATACAAATTTACGTTATTATATGTGTATTTGTATAATATTTTGATACAAATTTACTTTTATTTCATGTATTTTGTATATATTTCAATTCAAATTTTAGCTTATTTTGTGTATTTTGTATATATTTTCATACAAATTTAATTACTTCTGTGTATTTTTGTATATAGTTTTATATAAATTTACGTTATTTTATGTGTATTTTATATATTTATATTTATACAAATACACATCTTTTATTGTATTTTGTTTATCTATTTTGATACGTATTTACATTTTATTATGTGTATTTTGTATATTTTTTTATACGTATTTACTTCCATTTTATGTGTATTTTGTATATATATATTTTATAGAAATCTACGTTATTATATGTGTATTCGTATATATATTTTGAAAACAAATTTACATTGTTTTTATGTATTTTGCATATCTATTTCAATACAAATTACCTTATTGTATGTGTTTTTGTATATTTATTTTAACAAATTTAATTTTTGATGTGTATTTTGGTATATATATTTTTATAACAAAAAATGCGTTATTTTATGGGTATTTTGCTTTCTTTATTTTCATACAAATTTGCATTATTTTATTAATATTCTGTATTTATTTTGATACGATTTTACATTATTCTATTTGTGTTTTGTACATATTTTTTTATACAAATTTACGTTATTTTAAGGTATTGTTTATGTATTTTCATTCAAATTTACATTATTTTATGTGAATTTTGTGTATGTATTTCAATACAAATTTACCTAATTTATGTGTGTATTTTGTATATTTATTTTCATACAAATTTAAATATTTTGTGTATTTTTGTATAGTTTGATACAAATTTAGGTTATTTTATGTATTTTGTATCTATTTTCACACAAATACATATTCTTTTATTGATATTTTGTTTATTTATTTGATTTTTGAATTTATGTGAATTTGTTTCATTTCATACAAATTTACATATTTTTGTGTATTTTGTATGTATTAAATACAATTTAACTAATTATATGTATTTTGTATCTATTTTCATACAAATTGAAATTTATTTTTTGTTTTTTGTATATATTTTTATACAAATTTTCGTAATCTTATAAAAATATATATACCAAAATACACATAAAATTTTAAAATTTGTATTAAAATAAATATAAAAAATGCAAAAAATGTAAGGTAAATTTGTATTGAAATATATATTCAAAATACATATAAAAAAATGTAAATTTGTTTAAAAATATATAAAAGATTACAAATAAATAACGTTGATTTCTATAAAAATATATACAAAATACACATAAAAATGTGTATCTTGCATATATATTTCATACAAATTATTATCTATTATTTATTTTCATGCAAATACAAAATACACATTCTTTTTCATGATATTTTGTTTATTTATTTTGACACGAATTTACCTAGATATGTATTTTGTATATATATTTTTATACGTATTTACATAATTTCATGTGTATTTTGTGTATATATTTATATAGAAATCTACGTTATTTTATGTATTCGTATATATATTTTGAAACAAATTATTTGTTTTATATGTATTTTGAATATCTCTTTCAATACATATTTACCTTTACTGTATATGCATTTTGTATATTTATTTCAATACAAATTTAAATATTTTATGTGTATTTTGGTATATATATTTTTATAAAAAATGCGCTATTTTATGGGAATTTTGCATCTTTCTTTTCATACAAATTTACATTATTTTATTGATATTCTGTGTATTTATATTGATAGGATTTTACATTATTCTATTTCTTTTTTGTATATATCTTTTTATACACATTTACAAGTTTACCTTATTGTATGTGCATTTTGTATATTTATTTCAATACAAATTTAAAAATTTTATGTGTATACATGTACATACATAAAATAATGTAGATTTGTATGAAATGAAAACAAATACATTTTATATAAAATATATATACAAAATACACATAGAATAATGTAAAATCATATTAAAATAAATTCACAGAATATCAATAAAATAATGTAAATTTGTATGAAAATAAAGATGCAAAATACCCATAAAATAAAGCATATTTTTATAAAAATACATATACAAAAATACACATAGATTAATCAAATTTCTATTAAAATTAATATACAAAATGCACATACAATAAAGCAAATTTGTATTGAAAAAATATGCAAAATACACATAAAACAATGTAAATTTGTTTCAAAATATATAAACGAATACACATAAAATAACGCAGATTTCTATAGAAATATATATACAAAATACACTTGAAATAATGTAAATACGTATAAAAATATATATACAAAATACACATTAAATAATGTTAATTCGTGTCAAAATAAATAAACAAAATATCATGAAAAGAATGTGTATTTGTATGAAAATAGATATACAAAATACACATAAAATAACCAAAATTTGTATAAAACTATTAACAAAAATACACAAAAATAATTTAAACTTGTATGAAAATAAATATACAAAAAACATATAAAATTAGGTAAATTTGTATTGAAATACATATACAAAATACACATAAAATAATGTAAATTTGAATGAAAATATATAAACATATAGACTTAAAATAACGTAAATTTGTATCAAATATAGGTACAAAAACACATTAAATAATGTAAATATGTATAAAAAAAAATATATACAAAACACAAATAAAATAATGTAAAATCGTATGAAAATAAATACAGAAAATATTAATAAAATAATGTATATTTGTATGAAAATTAGGATGCAAAATAACCATAAAATAACGCATTTTTTATAAAAATATAGATACGAAAAAACATAAAATATTTGATTTTGTATTAAAATAGATATACAAAATACACATAAAATAAGCTAAATTAAATGAAAAATATATACAAAATACACATAGAATAATGTAAAATCGTATCAAAATAAATACACAGAATATCAATGAAATAATGTAATTTTGTATGAAATAAAGATGCAAAATACCCATAAAATAAAGCATATTTATTTAAAAGTACATATACAAAAATACACATAGAATAATTAAATTTGTATGAAAATTAATATACAAAATGCACGTACAATAAGGTAAATTTGTATTGAAAAAATACACAAAATGCACATTAAAGCGTAAATTTGTTTAAAAATCTATATACGAATACACATAAAATAACGTAGATTTTATATATATATATACTTGAAATATAAATATATATATATATATATATATATATATATATATATATATATATATATATATATATATATATATATATATATATATATATATATATATATATATATATATATATATATATATATATATATATATACAAAATACACATTAAATAATTTAAATTCTCTTAAAAATAAATAAACAAAATATCAATAAAAGAATGTGTATTTTTATGAAAATAGATATACAAAATACAAATAAAATAAACTAAATTTGTATCAAACTATATACAAAAATACACAAAATTATTTAAATTTATATGAAAATAAATATACAAAATACACATAAAATTAGGCAAATTTGTATTGAAATACATATACAAAATACACATAAAATAATGGAAATTTGAATGAAAATATACAAACATATACACTTAAAATAACGTAAATTTGTATCAAATATATATACAAAATACTAATTAAATAATGTAAATATGTATAAAAAAATATATACAAAACACAAATGGAATAATGTAAAATCGGGTCAAAATAAATACACAGAATATTAATTAAATAATGTAAATTTGTATGAAAATAAAGATGCAAAATAGCCATAAAATAACGCATTTTTTATAAAAATATATATACCAAAATACACATAAAATATTAAAATTTGTATGAAAATAAATATAAAAAATGCACATACTGTAAGGTAAATTTGTATTGAAATAGATATGCAAAATACATATAAAACAATGTAAATTTGTTTCAAAATATATATACGAATACACATAAAATAACGTTGATTTCTATAAAAATATATACAAAATACACATAAAAAATGTGTATCTTGCATATATATTTCATACAAATTTATTATCTATTATTTATTTTCATGCAAATACACATTCTTTTCATGATATTTTGTTTATTTATTTTGACACGAATTTACCTAGATATGTATTTTGTATATATATTTTTATACGTATTTACATAATTTCATGTGTATTTTGTATATATATTTCTATAGAAATCTACGTTATTTTATGTGTATTCGTATATATATTTTGAAACAAATTAGCTTTGTTTTATATGTATTTTTGAATATCTCTTTCAATACATATTTACCTTACTGTATATGCATTTTGTATATTTATTTCAATACAAATTTAAATATTTTATGTGTATTTTGGTATATATATTTTTATAAAAAATGCGCTATTTTATGGGAATTTTGCATCTTTCTTTTCATACAAATTTACATTATTTTATTGATATTCTGTGTATTTATATTGATAGGATTTTACATTATTCTATTTCTTTTTTGTATATATCTTTTTATACACATTTACAAGTTTACCTTATTGTATGTGCATTTTGTATATTTATTTCAATACAAATTTAAAAATTTTATGTGTATACATGTACATACATAAAATAATGTAGATTTGTATGAAATGAAAACAAATACATTTTATATAAAATATATATACAAAATACACATAGAATAATGTAAAATCATATTAAAATAAATTCACAGAATATCAATAAAATAATGTAAATTTGTATGAAAATAAAGATGCAAAATACCCATAAAATAAAGCATATTTTTATAAAAATACATATACAAAAATACACATAGATTAATCAAATTTCTATTAAAATTAATATACAAAATGCACATACAATAAAGTAAATTTGTATTGAAAAAATATGCAAAATACACATAAAACAATGTAAATTTGTTTCAAAATATATAAACGAATACACATAAAATAACGCAGATTTCTATAGAAATATATATACAAAATACACTTGAAATAATGTAAATACGTATAAAATATATATACAAAATACACATTAAATAATGTTAATTCGTGTCAAAATAAATAAACAAAATATCATGAAAAGAATGTGTATTTGTATGAAAATAGCTATACAAAATACACATAAAATAACCAAAATTTGTATAAAACTATTAACAAAAATACACAAAAATAATTTAAACTTGTATGAAAATAAATATACAAAAAACATATAAAATTAGGTAAATTTGTATTGAAATACATATACAAAATACATAAAATAATGTAAATTTGAATGAAAATATATAAACATATAGACTTAAAATAACGTAAATTTGTATCAAATATAGGTACAAAAACACATTAAATAATGTAAATATGTATAAAAAAATATATACAAAACACAAATAAAATAATGTAAAATCGTATGAAAATAAATACAGAAAATATTAATAAAATAATGTATATTTGTATGAAAATTAAGATGCAAAATACCCATAAAATAACGCATTTTTTATAAAAATATAGATACGAAAAAACATAAAATATTTGATTTTGTATTAAAATAGATATACAAAATACACATAAAATAAGCTAAATTAAATGAAAAATATATACAAAATACACATAGAATAATGTAAAATCGTATCAAAATAAATACACAGAATATCAATAAAATAATGTAATTTTGTATGAAATAAAGATGCAAAATACCCATAAAATAAAGCATATTTATTTAAAAGTACATATAAAAAAATACACATAGAATAATTAAATTTGTATTAAAATTAATATACAAAATGCACGTACAATAAGGTAAATTTGTATTGAAAAAATACACAAAATGCACATTAAAGCGTAAATTTGTTTAAAAATCTATATACGAATACACATAAAATAACGTAGATTTTTATAGAAATATATATACATGAAATGATGTAAATACGTATAAAAATATATATATATATATACAAAATACACATTAAATAATTTAAATTCTCGTAAAAATAAATAAACAAAATATCAATAAAAGAATGTGTATTTGTATGAAAATAGATATACAAAATACTCATAAAATAACCTAAGTTTGTATCAAACTATATACAAAAATACACAAAAATTATTTAAATTTATATGAAAATAAATATACAAAATACACATAAAATTAGGCAAATTTGTATTGAAATACATATACAAAATACACATAAAATAATGGAAATTTGAATGAAAATATACAAACATATACACTTAAAATAACGTAAATTTGTATCAAATATATATACAAAATACTAATTAAATAATGTAAATATGTATAAAAAAATATATACAAAACACAAATGGAATAATGTAAAATCGGGTCAAAATAAATACACAGAATATTAATTAAATAATGTAAATTTGTATGAAAATAAAGATGCAAAATAGCCATAAAATAACGCATTTTTTATAAAAATATATATACCAAAATACACATAAAATATTAAAATTTGTATGAAAATAAATATAAAAAATGCACATACTGTAAGGTAAATTTGTATTGAAATAGATATGCAAAATACATATAAAACAATGTAAATTTGTTTCAAAATATATATACGAATACACATAAAATAACGCTGATTTCTATAAAAATATATACAAAATACACATAAAAAATGTGTATCTTGCATATATATTTCATACAAATTTATTATCTATTATTTATTTTCATGCAAATACACATTCTTTTCATGATATTTTTTTTATTTATTTTGACACGAATTTACCTAGATATGTATTTTGTATATATATTTTTATACGTATTTACATAATTTCATGTGTATTTTGTATATATATTTCTATAGAAATCTACGTTATTTTATGTGTATTCGTATATATATTTTGAAACAAATTAGCTTTGTTTTATATGTATTTTTGAATATCTCTTTCAATACATATTTACCTTACTGTATAAGCATTTTGTATATTTATTTCAATACAAATTTAAATATTTTATGTGTATTTTGGTATATATATTTTTATAAAAAATGCGCTATTTTATGGGAATTTTGCATCTTTCTTTTCATACAAATTTACATTATTTTATTGATATTCTGTGTATTTATATTGATAGGATTTTACATTATTCTATTTCTTTTTTGTATATATCTTTTTATACACATTTACAAGTTTACCTTATTGTATGTGCATTTTGTATATTTATTTCAATACAAATTTAAAAATTTTATGTGTATACATGTACATACATAAAATAATGTAGATTTGTATGAAATGAAAACAAATACATTTTATATAAAATATATATACAAAATACACATAGAATAATGTAAAATCATATTAAAATAAATTCACAGAATATCAATAAAATAATGTAAATTTGTATGAAAATAAAGATGCAAAATACCCATAAAATAAAGCATATTTTTATAAAAATACATATACAAAAATACACATAGATTAATCAAATTTCTATTAAAATTAATATACAAAATGCACATACAATAAAGCAAATTTGTATTGAAAAAATATGCAAAATACACATAAAACAATGTAAATTTGTTTCAAAATATATAAACGAATACACATAAAATAACGCAGATTTCTATAGAAATATATATACAAAATACACTTGAAATAATGTAAATACGTATAAAATATATATACAAAATACACATTAAATAATGTTAATTCGTGTCAAAATAAATAAACAAAATATCATGAAAAGAATGTGTATTTGTATGAAAATAGATATACAAAATACACATAAAATAACCAAAATTTGTATAAAACTATTAACAAAAATACACAAAAATAATTTAAACTTGTATGAAAATAAATATACAAAAAACATATAAAATTAGGTAAATTTGTATTGAAATACATATACAAAATACACATAAAATAATGTAAATTTGAATGAAAATATATAAACATATAGACTTAAAATAACGTAAATTTGTATCAAATATATATACAAAAAACACATTAAATAATGTAAATATGTATAAAAAAATATATACAAAACACAAATAAAATAATGTAAAATCGTATGAAAATAAATACAGAAAATATTAATAAAATAATGTATATTTGTATGAAAATTAAGATGCAAAATACCCATAAAATAACGCATTTTTTATAAAAATATAGATACGAAAAAAACATAAAATATTTGATTTTGTATTAAAATAGATATACAAAATACACATAAAATAAGCTAAATTAAATGAAAAATATATACAAAATACACATAGAATAATGTAAAATCGTATCAAAATAAATACACAGAATATCAATAAAATAATGTAATTTTGTATGAAATAAAGATGCAAAATACCCATAAAATAAAGCATATTTATTTAAAAGTACATATACAAAAATACACATAGAATAATTAAATTTGTATTAAAATTAATATACAAAATGCACGTACAATAAGGTAAATTTGTATTGAAAAAATACACAAAATGCACATTAAAGCGTAAATTTGTTTAAAAATCTATATACGAATACACATAAAATAACGTAGATTTTTATAGAAATATATATACATGAAATGATGTAAATACGTATAAAAATATATATATATATATATATATATATATATATATATATATATATATATATATATATATATATATATATATATATATATATATATATATATATATATATATATACAAAATACACATTAAATAATTTAAATTCTCGTAAAAATAAATAAACAAAATATCAATAAAAGAATGTGTATTTGTATGAAAATAGATATACAAAATACTCATAAAATAACCTAAGTTTGTATCAAACTATATACAAAAATACACAAAAATTATTTAAATTTATATGAAAATAAATATAAAAAATACACATAAAATTAGGCAAATTTGTATTGAAATACATATACAAAATACACATAAAATAATGGAAATTTGAATGAAAATATACAAACATATACACTTAAAATAACGTAAATTTGTATCAAATATATATACAAAATACTAATTAAATAATGTAAATATGTATAAAAAAATATATACAAAACACAAATGGAATAATGTAAAATCGGGTCAAAATAAATACACAGAATATTAATTAAATAATGTAAATTTGTATGAAAATAAAGATGCAAAATAGCCATAAAATAACGCATTTTTTATAAAAATATATATACCAAAATACACATAAAATATTAAAATTTGTATGAAAATAAATATAAAAAATGCACATACTGTAAGGTAAATTTGTATTGAAATAGATATGCAAAATACATATAAAACAATGTAAATTTGTTTCAAAATATATATACGAATACACATAAAATAACGCTGATTTCTATAAAAATATATACAAAATACACATAAAAAATGTGTATCTTGCATATATATTTCATACAAATTTATTATCTATTATTTATTTTCATGCAAATACACATTCTTTTCATGATATTTTTTTTTTTTTTTTGACACGAATTTACCTAGATATGTATTTTGTATATATATTTTTATACGTATTTACATAATTTCATGTGTATTTTGTATATATATTTCTATAGAAATCTACGTTATTTTATGTGTATTCGTATAAATATTTTGATACAAATTTACTTTATTTCATGTATTTTGTATATATATTTTAATTCAAATTTAGCTTATTTTGTGTGTATTTTGTATATATTTTCATACAAATTTAATTACTTCTGTGTATTTTTGTATATAGTTTTATATAAATTTATATTTATATTTATATTTATACAAATACACATTCTTTTATTGGTATTTTGTTTATTTATTTTGATACGAATTTACATTATTTTATGTGTATTTTGTATACATTTTTTTATAGGTATTTACTTCATTTTATGTGTATTTTGTATATATATTTTTATAGAAATCTACGTTATTTTATGTGTATTCGTATATATATTTTGAAACAAATTTACATTGTTTTATATGTATTTTGCATATCTATTTCAATACAAATTTACCTTATTGTATGTGTTTTTTGTATATTTATTTTAATAGAAATTTAATTTTTTGATGTGTATATTGGTATATATATTTTTATAAATGCGTTATTTTATGGGTATTTTGCTTCTTTATTTTCATACAAATTTACATTATTTTATTAATATTCTGTGTATTTATTTTGATACGATTTTACATTATTCTATTTGTGTTTTGTACATATTTTTTTATACAAATTTACGTTATCTTAAGTGTATTTGTTTATGTATTTTCATTCAAATTTACATTATTTTATGAGTACTTTGTGTATGTATTTCAATACAAATTTACAATAAGGTAAATTTGTATTGAAAAAATATGCAAAATACACATAAAACAGTGTAAATTTATTTCAAAATCTATATACGAATACTCATAAATCAACGTAGATTTCTATAGAAATATATATACAAAATACACATCAAATGATGTAAACACGTATAAAAATATATATATATTAAATACACATTAAATAATGTACATTCGCGTCAAAATAAATAAACAAAATATCAATAAAAGAATGTGTATTTGTATGAAAATAGATATACAATATACACGTTATTTTATGTGTATTATTATATATATTTTTAAAAAAATTTAAAATTTTTTATTTTTATTTTTATTTTTTTTTTCAATACAAATTTACCTTATTGTATGTGTGCATTTTGTATATCAATTTTAATACAAATTTAATTATTCTATATGTATTTTTGTATATGTATTTAAAAAAAAAATGCTTTATCTTATGGGTATTTTGCATCTTTATATTCATACAAATTTAAATTATTTTATTGATATTCTGTGTACTTATTTTGATACGATTTTACATTATTCTATGTATAACAAAAATAATATAAACAAAAAATACAAATAATAAAATTAAATTTGTTTGAAAATAGATATGCAAATATATGAATTTTGGATATATATTTCAATTCAAAATTAGCTCATTTTGTGTGTATTTTGTATATATTTTCATACAAATTTAATTACTTCTGTGTATTTTTGTATATAGTTTTATATAAATTTACGATACTTTATGTGTATTTTGTATATTTATATTTATACAAATACAAATTCTTTTATTGGTATTTTGTTTATTTATTTTGATTCGAATTTACATTATTTTATGTGTATTTTGTATACATTTTTTTTTATACGTATTTACTTAGTTTTATGAGTATTTTGTATATATTTTTATAGAAATCTACGTTATTTTATGTGTATTCGTATATATATTTTGAAACAAATTTACATTGTTTGATATGTATTTTGCATATCTATTTCAATACAAATTTACCTTATTGTATGTGTTTTTTGTATATTTATTTTAATACAAATTTAATTTTTTGATGTGATATATTTTTATAAATAAAAAAATGCGTTATTTTATGGGTATTTTGCTTCTTTATTTTCATACAAGTTTACATTATTTTATTAATATTCTGTGTATTTATTTTGATACGATTTTACATTATTCTATTTGTGTTTTGTACATATTTTTTTTATACAAATTTACGTCTTTTTATAAAATTATTGATACCAAAATACACATAAAATATTTCAATTTGTATTTTAAAAAAATAAATATACAAAATGCACATTCAATAAGGTAAATTTGTATTGAAATAGATATGCAGAATATATATAAAATAATGTAAATTTGTTTCAAAATATATATACGAATACACATAAAATAACGTAGATTTCTATAAAAATACATATACAAAATACATATAAAATTAAGTAAATACGTAAAAAAAATGTATACAAAATACACATAAAATAATGTAAATTCGTATAAATGTAAATAAACAATATACCAATAAAAGAATGTGTATTTGTATAAATATAAATATACAAAATGCACATAAAATAACGTAAATTTATATAAAACTATATACATAAAATAACGCAAATTTCTATAAAAATATATGTACAAAAATGAACATAAAATAAATTTGCATAAAAATATATATACAAAACACACATTAGATAATGTAAATGAGTTTAAAAAATATGTATAGAAAATACCTATGAAATATTCTAAATTCGTATCGAATTAAATTAAGAAAATACCAATAAAATAATGTAATTTTTGATGAAAATATATATACAAAATACACATAAAATAACCTAAATAAAAATACAAATATACACATAAAATATTGTATTTTGTATATACATTTCAATTCAAATTTAGCTTATTTTATCTGAATTTTGTATATCTATTTTCATACGAATTTAATTACTTCTGTGTATTTTTGTATATAGTTTTATACAAATTTACGTTATTTTATGTGTATTTTGTATATTTATATTTATACAAATACACTTTCTTTAATTGGTATTTTGTTTATTTATTTTGATACGAATTTACATTATTTTATGTGTATTTTGTATACATTTTATTATACGTATTTACTTCATTTTATGTGTATTTTGTATATATATTTTTATACAAATCTACGTTATTTTATGTGTATTCGTATATATATTTTGAAACAAATTTACTTTGTTTTATATGTATTTTGCATATCTATTTCAATACAGATTTACCTAATTGTATGTGTATTTTGTATATTTATTTTAATACAAATTAATTTTTTCATGTGTATTTTGGTATATATATTTTTATAAAAAAGGCGTTATTTAATGGGTATTTTGCATCTTTATTTTCATACAAATTTACATTGTTTTATTAATATTCTGTGTATTTATTTTGATACGATTTTACATTATTCTATTTGTGTTTTGTATATATTTTTTTATACATATTTACATTATTTAATGTGTATTTTGTATATTTTAAAACAAATTTACGTTATTTTATGCGCATCTGTTAAAATATTTTGATACAAATTTACATTATTTTATGTATTTTGTATAAATATTTCAATACAAATTTAGTTTATTTTATGTATATTTTGTATATCTATTTTCATTTGTATCAATATAAATAAACAAAATAGCAATAAAATAATGTAAATTTGTATGAGAAAACATATACAAATACACATAAAATAACGCAAATTTCTAAAAAAATATATGTACAAAAATGCACATAAAATAAAGTAAATTTGCATTAAAATATATATACAAAACACACATTAAATAATGTAAATGCGTACATAAAATAACTTAAATTTGTATAAAACTATATACAAAAATACACAAAAATATATATACAAAAAACAAATAGAATAATGTAAAATTGTATCAAAATAAATACACCGAATATTAATAAAATAATGTAAATTTGTATGAAAATAAAGATGCAAAATTCCCATCAAATAGTGCATTTCTTATAAAAATATATATACCAAAATACACATAAAATATTTAAATTTGTATTGAAAAAAATATACAAAATGGACATACAATAAGGTAAACTTCTATTGAAAGAGATATGGAAAAATACATATAAAACAATGTAAATTCTATAAAAATATATATACAAAATACACATATAACTAAGTAAATACGTATAAAAAAATGTAAACAAAATACACATAAAATAATGTAAACTCGAAACAAAATAAATAAACAAAATACCAATAAAATAATGTATATCTATTTATTTTAATACAAAATCAAATATTTTATGTTTTTTCGTATATATATTTTTATAAAAAATGCGTTATTTTATGGGTATTTTGCATCTTAATTTTCATACAGATTTACATTATTTTATTAATATTTTCTGTATTTATTTTGATACGATTTTACATTATTTTATTTGTGTTTTGTATATATTTTTTTATACATATTTACATTATTTAATGTGTTTTTTGTATATATATTTGATACATATTTACGTTATTTTAAGTTATTTTATGTGTATTTGTTTATATATTTTGACACAAATTTACAATATTTTATGGGTATTTTGTATATATATTTCAAAAGAAATTTACCTAGTTTCATGTGTATTTTGAATATCTATTTTCATACAAACTCAAATTATTTTTATGTATTTTTGTATATATTTCAATACAAATTTTAGTTATGTTATGTGTATTTTGTAAATCTATTTTTATTCAAATATATAACATTTTATTGGTATTTTGTTTATTTATATTGATACGAATTTACATTATTTTATATGTACTTTGTATATATATTTTTATACGCATTTACATTATTTAATATTTATTTTGAATATATAATTTTATACAAATTCATGGTATTTTATGTGTATTTGTACATATATTTTCATATAAAGTTACATTATTTTATGTGTATTTTGTACATATATTTCATTACAAATTTACCTTATTTTATGTTTATTTTGTATGTGTATTTTGTACATTTATATTTATACAAATACACATTCTTTTATTGGTATTTTGTTTATTTATTTTGTTTCGAATTTACATTATTTTATGTGTATTTTGCTTACATTTTTTTATACGTATTTACTTAATTTTATGTGTATTTTGTATATATATTTTTATTGAAATCTACGTTATTTTATGTGTATTCGTATATATATTTTGAAACAAATTTACATTGTTTTATATGTATTTTTGCATATCTCTTTCAATAGAAGTTTCCTTATTGTATGTGCATTTTGTATATTTATATCAATACAAATTTAAATATTTTATGTGTATTTTGGTATATATATTTTTATAAGAAATGCGCTATTTGATGGGAATTTTGCATCTTTATTTTCATACAAATTTACATTATTTTATTAATATTCGGTGTATTTATTTTGATACGATTTTGTTTTATATGTATTTTTGCATATCTCTTTCAATACAAATTTACCTTATTGTATGTGCATTTTGTATATTTATTTTAATACAAATTTAAATATTTTATGTGTATTTTGGTATATATATTTTCATAAGAAATGCGCTATTTTATGGGAATTTTGCATCTTTATTTTTGTACAAATTTACATTATTATATTAATATTCGGTGTATTTACTTTGATACGATTTTACATTACTCTATTTGTGTTTTGTATATACTTTTTTATACATATTTACATTATTTAATGTGTATCTTGCATATATATTTTATACAAATTTATTATCTATTATCTATTTTTATACAAATACACATTCTTTTCATGATATTTTGTTTATTTATTTTGACACGAATTTACATTATTTGATATGTATTTTGTATATATATTTTTATACGTATTCACATAATTTCATTTATATTTTGTATATGTATTTCTATAGAAATCTACTTTATTTTATGTGTATTCGTATATATATTTTGAAACAAATTTACATTGTTTTATATGTATTTTTGAATATCTCTTTCAATACAAATTTACCTTACTGTATATGCATTTTGTATATTTATTTCAATACAAATTTAAATATTTTATCTACACATTTACATTATTTAATGTGTATCTTGCATATATATTTTATACAAATTTACGTTATTTTAAGTGTATTTGTTTATATATTTTCATTCAAATTTACATTATTTGATGTGTATTTTGTATATATATTTTATAAAAAATGCGATAAATTCTGGGAATTTTGCATCTTTATTTTCATACAAATTTACATTATTTTATTGATATTCTGTGTATTTATTTTGATTCGATTTTACATTATTCTATTTGTTTTTTGTATATATTTTTTTATACACATTTACATTATTTAATGTGTATCTTGCATATATATTTTATACAAATTTACGTTATTTTAAGTGTATTTGTTTATATATTTTCATTCAAATTTACATTATTTGATGTGTATTTTGTATATGTATTTCAATATAAATTTACCTAATTTTATGTGTATTTTCTATATTTCTTTTCAAACAAATTTAAATTATTTTTGTGTATTTTTGTATATAGTTTTATACAAATTTAGGTTATTTTATGTACGCATTTACATTATTTAGTGTGTGTTTTGTATATATATTTTTATGCAAATTTACTTTATTTTATGTGCATTTTTGTACATATATTTTTATAGAAATTTGCGTTATTTGTATTTGTTTTCTCATACAAATTTACATTATTTTATTGCTATTTTGTTTATTTATTTTGATACGAATTACATGATTATATGTGTATTTTGTACATATATTATTTTATACGTATTTACATTACTTAATGTGTATTTTCTTTATATATTTTTAAACAAATATACGTTATTATATGTATTTGTATAAATATTTTGATTCAGATTTACATTATTTTATGTATTTTGTATGTACATTTCAATTCAAATTTAGCTTATTTTAGCTGTTTTTTGTATATATATTTTCATACAAATTTAATTACTTCTGTGTATTTTTGTATATAGTTTTATACAAATTTACGATATTTTATGTGTATTTTGTATATTTATATTGATACAAATACACATTCTTTTACTGGTATTTTGTTTATTTATTTTGATACGATTTTTATGTGTATTTTGTATTCATTTTTTTATACGTATTTACTTCATTTTATGTGTATTTTGTATATATTTTTATAGAAATCTACGTTATTTTATGTGTATTCGAATATATATTTTGAAACAAATTTACATTGTTTTATATGTATTTTGCATATCTATTTCAATACAAATCTACCTTTTAGTATGTGCATTTTTTTATATTTATTTTAATACAAATTTTAATATTTTATGTATATTTTGGTATATATATTTTTATAAAAAAATGCGTTATTTTATGGATATTTTGCATCTTTATTTTCATACAAATTTACATTATTTTATTAATATTCTGTGTATTTATTTTTGATACGATTTTACATTATTCTATTTGTGTTTTGTATATATTTTTTTATACATATTTACATTATTTAATGTGTATTTTGTTTATATATTTGATACAAATTTACGTTATTTTAAGTGTATATGATTATATATTTTCATTCAAATTTCCATTATTTTATGTGTATTTTGTATATGTATTTCAATACAAATTTACCTAATTTTATGTGTATTTTTTTATTTATTTTCATACAAATTTAAATGATTTTTGTGTATTTTTCTATATAGTTTTATACAAACAGGTTATTTTATGAGTATTTTGTATATCTATTTTCATACAAATACACATTCTTTTATTGATATTTTGTTTATTTATTTTGACGAGAATTTAAATTATTTAATGTGTATTTTGTATAAATATATTTTTATACGTATTTACATCATTTCATATGTATTTTATATATATATATATATATATATATATATATATATATATATATATATATATATATATATATATATATATATATATATATATATATATATATATATATATATATATATATATATATATATATATATATATATATATATATATATATATATATATATATATATATATATATATATATATATATATTTCTGTAGAAATCTACGTTATTTTATGTGTATTCGTATATAGATTTTTAAACAAATTTACACTTTTATGTGCATTTTGTATATTTTTTCAATACAAACTTACCTTATTGTACGTGCATTTTGTATATTAATTTTAATAAAAATTTAATTATTCAATGTGTTTTTTTGTATATGTATTTTTAAAAAAATATGTTTTATTTTATGGGTATTTTGCATCTTTATTTTTATACAAAATTTCATTATTTGATTGATATTCTGTGTATTTATTTTGATACGATTTTACATTATTCTATGTATATTTTGTATATCTATTTTATACAAATGTATGTTATTTTATGTGAATTCGTTTTCATTTCATACAAATTTACATTATTTGATGTGTATTTTGTACATGTATTTAAATACAAATTTAACTAATTATATGTGTATTTTGTATATCTATTTTCACACAAATTGAAATTTATTTTTTTGTTTTTTTGTATATATTTTTATTCAAAATTTCGTAATTTTATGTGTATTTTGTATATTTATTTTCCTACAAATATACGTTCTTTTATCGGAGTTTTGTTTATTTATTTTGATACGTATTTTCATTTTTTTAGGTGTATTTGATATATATATTTTTATACTTATTTACATAATTTTATATGTATTTTGAATATATATTTTCATAGAAATTTACTCTATATGTATATAAAAAAAAAAAAAATTTAAATTTGTATGAAAATAAATATACAAAATACACATAAAATTAGGTAAATTTGTATTGAAATACATATACAAAAGACACTTAAAATAATGTAAATTTGAATAAAATTATATAAACAAATACACTTAAAATAACGTTAATTTGTATAAAATATATATAAAAAATATACATTCAATTATGAAAATATGTATAAAAAATATATACAAAACACAAATAGTATAATATAAAATCGTATCAAAATATATAGACAGAATATTAATAAAATAATGTACATTTGTATGAAAACTAAGATGCAAAATACCTATAAAATAACGCATTTTTTTTATAAAATTATATATACCAAAATACACATAAAATATTTGAATTTGTATTAAAATAAATATACAAAATGCACATACAATAAGGTAAATTTGTATTGAAATAGATATGCAAAAAACATATAAAACAATGTAAATTTGTTTCAAAATATATATACGAATACACATAAAATAACGTAAATTTCTATATATATATATATATATATATATATATATATATATATATATATATATATATATATATATATATATATATATATATATATATATATATATATATATATATATATATATACAAAATACAAATAAAATTAAGTAAATACGAATCAAAAATGTATACAAAATACACATAAAATAATGTAAATTCGTATAAATATAAATAAACAAAATACCAATAAGAGAATGTGTATAAATATAAATATACAAAATGCACATAAAATAACGTAAATTTGTATAAAACTATATACAAAAATACACAGAAGTAATTAAATTTGTATGAAAATACATATACAAAATACACATAAAATAAGCTATATTTGAATTGAAATATATATACAAAATACATAAAATAAAGTAAATTCGTTTCAAAATATTTTTAACAAATACACATATAATAACGTAAATTTGTAAAAAAAATATATATAAACAAAATACACATTAAGTAATGTAAATACGTATAAAAAAATATACATATTTAAAATATTTAATGTCTATTTTATATATATATTTTATCCAAATTTACGTTATTTTATATGTATTTGTTTATATATTTTCATACAAATTTACATTATTTTATGTGAGTTTTGTATATGTATTTCAATACAAATTTGCCTAACTTTATGTGTATTTTGCATATCTATTTTCAAACAAATTTAAATAATTTTTATGTATTTTTGTATATAATTTTATACTAATTTTAGTTATTTTATTTGTTTTTTGTATATATATTTTCCTACAAATATACATTCTTTTATTGGAATTTTGTATATTTAATTTTTTACGAATTTACATTATTTTATGTGTATTTTGTATATATATTTTTCTACGTATTTAAATTATTTTATGTGTATTTTATATATACATTTTCATAAAAATTTACGTTATTTTATTGTGTGTATTCGTATATATTTTGAAACAAATTTTATACAAATTCATGTTATTTTATGTGTATTTGCATATATATTTTCATACAAATTTATATTATTTTAAGTGTATTCTTCCATATATTTTATTACAAATTTACCTTATTTTATGTTTATTTTGTATATTTATTTCATTCAATTTTAAATTATATAATGTGTATTTTTGTATTTGTATTTGGATTATCTTAGGTTATCTTTAGGTTACCTTATTTTATGTTTATTTTGTATATTTATTTCATTCAATTTTAAATTATTTTATATGTACATTTGTATTTGTATTTAGGTTATTTTGTGTGTATTTTGTATATATATTTTTATCCAAAATTATATTATTTTATTGGTATTTCTTAATTTAATTCGATACGAATTTAGATTATTTCATAGGTATTTTGTATACATATTTTTATACTCATTTACATTATCTAATGTGTGTTTTGTATATATATTTTTATGCAAATTTATCTAATGTTCATTTTTGTACATATATTTTAATAGAAATTTGCGTTATTTTATGTATATAGTTTTATATAAATTTACGTTATTTTATGTGCATTTTGTATATTTATATTTATACAAATACACATTCTTTTAAATGGTATATTGTTTATTTACATTTATACGAATTTACATTATTTTATGTGTATTTTGTATACATTTTTTTATACGTATTTACTTAATTTTATGTGTATTTTGTATATGTATTTTTATAGAAATCTACGTTATTTTATGTGTATTCGTATATATATTTTGAAACAAATTTACATTATTTTGTATGTATTTTGCATATCTATTTCAATACAAATTTACCTTATTGTATGTGCATTTTGTATATTTTTTTAATACAAGTTCAAATATTTTATGTGTATTTTTATATCAATAATTTTATAAAAAATGCGTTATTTTTGTGTATTTTGTATATTTTGCATCTTAATTTTCATTTTATATGTACTTTGTATATATATTTTTATACGCTCTTACATTATTTAATATTTATTTTGAATATATATTTTTATACAAATTCATGGTATTTTATGTGTATTTGTATATATATTTTCATATAAATTTACATTATTGTATGTGTATTTTGTACATATATTTTATAACAAATCTACCTTATTATATGTTTATTTTGTATGTGTATTTTGTATATTTATATTTATCCAAATACACATTCTTTTATTGGTATTTTTTTATTTTTTTTATTCGAATTTACATTATTTTATGTGTATTTTGAATACATTTTTTTATACGTATTTACTTAATTTTATGTGTATTTTGTATATATATTTTTATAGAAATCTACGTTTTTTTATTTGTATTCGTGTATATATTTTGAAACAAATTTACATTGTTTTATATGTATTTTTGCATATCTCTTTCAATACAAATTTACCTTATTGTATGTGCATTTTGAATATTTATTTCAATACAAATTTAAATATTTTATGTGTATATTTATATATATATTTTTATAAGAAATGCGCTATTTTATGGGAATTTTGCATCTTTATTTTCATACATATTTACATTATTTTATTGATATTCGGTGTATTTATTTTGATACGAATTTACATTATTCTATTTGTTTTTTGTATATACTTTTTTATACATATTTACATTATTTAATGTGTATCTTGCATATATATTTTATACAAATTTATTATCTATTATCTATTTTCATACAAATACACATTCTTTTCATGATATTTTGTTTATTTATTTTGACACGATTTTACATTATTTCATATGTATTTTGTATATATATTTTTATACGTATTTACATAATTTCATATGTAATTTGTATATATATTTAATAGATATTCAAAATACACATAAAATAACCTAAATTTGTATCAAACTATATACAAAAATACACAAAAATATTTTAAATTTGTATGAAAAAAAATATACAAAATACATATAAATTAGGTAAATTTGTATGGAAATACATACAAAATACACATAAAATAATGTAAATTTGAATGAAAATACATAAACAAATACACTTAAAATAACTTAAATTTGTATAAAATAATATATACCAAACACAAATAGAATAATGTAAAATCGTATCAAAATAAATACACAGAATATTAATAAAATAATGTAAATTTGTATGAAAATAAAGAGGCAAAATACCCATAAAATAACGCATTTTTTTTATTTATAAAAATATATATACCAAAATACACATAAAAAAATTAGATTTGTATTAAAATAAATATATAAAAAACACATACAATAAGGTAAATTTGTATTGAAATAGATATGCAAAATACATATTAAACCAGGTAAATTTGTTTCAAAATATGTATGCGAATATATTTATATATATATATATATATATATATATATATATATATATATATATATATATATATATATATATATATATATATATATATATATATATATATATATATACAAAATGAAGTAAATAAGTATAAAAAAATGTATACAAAACACACATAAAATAATGTAAATTCGTATCAAAATAAATAAACAAAATACCAATATAAGAATGTGTATTTGTATAAATATAAATATACAAAATACACATAAAATAACGTAAATTTATATAAAACTATACAAAAATACACAGAAGTAATTAAATTTGTATGAAAATATATACAAAATACACACAAAATAAGCTAAATTTGAATTGAATTATATATACAAAATACATGAAATAAAGTAAATTTGTATCAAAATATTTATACAAATACACATATAATAACGTAAATTTGTATGAAAATATATAAACAAAATACACATTAAATAATGTAAATACTTATAAAAAAATGTGTACAAATTACAAATATAATCATGTAATTCGTATCAAAATAAATAAACAATATAGCAATAAAATAATATAAATTTGTATGAGTAAACGTGTATGTTGCATATTTTTTCAATACAAATTTACCTTATTATATACGCATTTTGTATATTAATTTTAATACAAATTTAATTATTCGATGTGTATTTTTGTATCTGTATTTTTATAAACATATGCTTTATTTTTTGGGTATTTTGCATCTTTATTTTCATACAAATTTACATTATTTTATTGATATTCTGCTCATTCATTTTGATACGAATTGACATTATTCTATGTGTATTTAGTATATATTTTTCATACAAATTTACGTTATTTTATGTGTATTTGTTTATATATTTTGACCCAAATTTACAATATTTTAGGCTATTTTGTATATACATTTCAAAATAAATTTACCTAGTTTTATGTGTACTTTGAATATCTATTTTCATACAAACTCAAATTATTTTTATGTATTTTTGTATATATTTTAATACAAATTTTTGTTATGTTATGTGTATTATGTAAATTTATTTTCATTCAAATATATATTATTTTATTGGTATTTTGTATATATATTTTTATAGAAATCTACGTTATTTTATGTGTATTCGTATATATTTTGAAACAAATTTACATTGTTTTATGTGTATTTTGCATATCTATTTCAATACAAATTTACCTTATTGTATGTGCATTTTGTATATTTATTGTAATACAAATTTAAATATTTTATGTGTATTTTGGTATATATATTTTCATAAAAAATGCGTTGTTTTATGGGTATTTTGCGTCTTTATTTTCATACAAATTTACATTATTTTATTAATATTCTGTGTATTTATTTTGATACTATTTTACATTATTCTATTTGTGTTTTGTATATATTTTTTTTATACATATTTACATTATTTAATGTGTATTTTCTATATATATTTCATAGAAATTTACGTTATTTTAAGTGTATTTGTTTATATATTTTCATTCAAATTTACATTATTTTATGTGTATTTTGTATATGTATTTCAATAGAAATTCAACTAGTTTTATGTGTATTTTGTATATATATTTTTATACAAATTTAAATTATTTTTTTGTATTTTTTTAATAGAGTTTTATACAATTTTACAATATTTTATGTGTATTTTGTATATCTATTTTCATACAAATTCACATTCTTTTATTGATATTTTGTTTATTTATTTTGATGCGAATTTATATTATTTAATGTGTATTGTGTATAAATATTTTTGTACGTATTTACGTCATTTCATGTGTATTTTTTATATATATTTCTATAGAAATATACGTTATTTTATGTGTATTCGTATATATATTTTGAAACAAATATACATTGTTTTATGTGCATTTTGTATATTTTTTCAATACAAATTTCCCTTATTGTACGTGCATTTTGTATATTAATTTTAATACAAATTTAATTATTCTATGTGTATTCTTGTATATGTATTTTAAAAAAAATATGCTTTATTTTATGGGTATTTTGCATCTTTATTTTCATACAAAATTACATTATTTTATTGATATTCTGTGTATTTATTTTGATACGATTTTACATTATTCTATGTATATTTTGTATATCTATTTTATACAAATGTACGTTATTTTATGTGAATTTGTTTTCATTTCATACAAATTTACATTATTTTATGTGTATTTTGTACATGTATTTAAATACAAATTTAACTAATTATGTGTATTTTGTATATCTATTTTCATACAAATTGAAATTTATTTTTTTGTTTTTTTGTATATATTTTTATTCAAATTTTTGTAATTTTATGTGTATTTTGTATATTTATTTTCCTACAAATATACGTTCTTTTATCGGAATTTTGTTTATTTATTTTGATACGAATTTTCCTTTTTTTTAGGTGTATTTGATATATATATTTTTATACTTATTTACATAATTTTATATGTATTTTGAATATATATTTTCATAGAAATTTACTCTTTATAAATATACAAAAAAACACAAAAATAATTTAAATTTGTATGAAAATAAATATACAAAATACACATAAAATTAGGTAAATTTGTATTGAAATACATATATAAAATACATTTAAATAATGAAAATGACGTTAATTTATATAAAATATATATAAAAAATACACTTTAAATAATGAAAATATGTATAAAAAATATATACAAAACACAAATAGTATAATATAAAATCGTATCAAAATATATACACAGAATATTAATAAAATAATGTACATTTGTATGAAAACTAAGATGCAAAATACCTATAAAATAACGCATTTTTTTTTAAATTATATGTTCCAAAATACACATAAAATATTTGAATTTGTATTAAAATAAATATACAAAATGCACATACAATAAGGTAAATTTGTATTGAAATAGATATGCAAAAAACATAAAACAATGTAAATTTGTTTCAAAATATATATACGAATACACATAAAATAACGTAGATTTCTATAAATATATATATACAAAATACAAATAAAATTAAGTAAATACGAATCAAAAATGTATACAAAATACACATAAAATAATGAAAATTCGTATAAATATAAATAAACAAAATACCAATAAGAGAATGTGTATTTGTATAAATATAAATATACAAAATGCACATAAAATTACGTAAATTTGGATAAAACTATATACAAAAACACACAGAAGTAATTAAATTTGCATGAAAATAGATATACAAAATGCACACAAAATAAGCTAAATTTGAATTCAAATATATATACAAAATCCATAAAATAAAGTAAATTCGTTTCAAAATATTTTTAACAAATACAGATATAATAACGTAAATTTGTAAAAAATATATATAAAGAAAATACACATTAAGTAATGTAAATACGTATAAAAAATATTTACAAAATACACCAATAATCAAGTCATTCGTATTAAAATAAATAAACAAAAAACTAATTAAATAATGTAAATTTGTATGAGAAAACATATACAAAAAACACATAAAATAACGATTTAAGTTTCTATAAAAATATATGTACAAAAATGCACATAAAATTAGTTTGCATAAAAAAATATATACAAAACACACATTAGATAATGTAAATGAGTATAAAAATATGTATACAAAATACCTATGAAATAATCTAAATTCGTATCGAGTTAAATTAAGAAAATAACAATAAAATAATGTAATTTTGGATGAAAATATATATAGAAAACACACATAAAATAACCTAAATACAAATACAAATATACACATTAAATAATTTAAAATTGAATGAAATAAATATACAAAATAAACATAAAATAAGGTAAATTTGTAATAAAATATATGTAAGAATACACATAAAATAATATAAATTTGTATGAAAATATATATACAAATACACATAAAATAACATGAATTTGTATAAAATGTTTCAAAATATATACGAATACACACATAAAAATAACGTAAATCTTTATGAAAATGTATATATAAAATACACATAAAATAGCTTAAATACGTAGAAAATATATATACAAAATACATTAAATAATGTAAATTCGTAAAAAATTAAATACACAAAATTCCAATAAAAGAATGTATATTTGTAGGAAAATATATATACAAAAAACAAATAAAATAACTAGAATTTGAATAAAAATATATACAAAAATAAACAAAAATAATTTAAATTTGTTTGAAAATAGATATGCAAAATACACATAAGGTTAGGCAAATTTGTATTGAAATACATATACAAAACTCAAATAAAATAATGTAAATTTGTATGAAAATATATAAACAAATACATATAAAATCACGTAAATTTGGATAAAATATATATATACAAAATATACATTAAATATTTTAAATATGTATAAAAATATATTATATTATATATTTTTTTATTGATATTTGCGTTATTTATGTGTTTTTTGTTTATGTTTTCTCATAGAAATTTACATTATTTTATTGGTATTTTGTCTATTGATTTTCATACGAATTACATGATTATTTGTGTATTTTTTACATTTTTTTATACGTATTTACATTATTTAAAGTGTATTTTGTTTATATATTTTTATACAAATTTACGTTATTATATGTGTATTTGTATAGGTATTTTCATACAAATTTACATTATTTTATGTATTTTGTATATATTTCAATTCAAATTTAGCTTATTTTATGTGTATTTTGTATATCTATTTATTTTAATACAAAATGAAATATTTTATGTTTTTTCTTATATATATTTTTATAAAAAATGCGTTATTTTATGGGTATTTTGCATCTTAATTTTCTTACAAATTTACATTATTTTATTAATATTTTCTGTATTTATTTTGATACGATTTTACATTATTTTATTTGTGTTTTGTATATATTTTTTTTATACATATTTACATTATTTAATGTGTTTTTTGTATATATATTTGATACAAATTTACGTTATTTTAAGTCTATATGTTTATATATTTTCATTCAAATTTACATTATTTTATGTGTATTTTGTATATGTATTTCAATACAAATTTACCTAATTTTATATGTTTTTTGTATATTTATTTTCATACAAGTTTAAATTATTTTTGTGTATTTTTGTTTATAGTTTTATACAAATTTAGGTTATTTTATGTGTATTTTGCATATCTATTTTCATACAAATACACATTCTTTTCATGATATTTTGTTTATTTATTTTGACACGAATTAACATTATTTAATGTGTATTTTGTATATATATTTTTATACGTATTTACATTATTTCAAGTGTATTTTGTATATATATTTATATAGAAATCTGCGTTATTTTATGTGTATTCGTATATATATTTTGAACCAAATTTACATTGTTTTATGTGTATTTTGCATATTTTTTCAATACAAATTTACCTTATTGTATTTGTATATTAATTTTAATACAAATTTGATTAATCTATGTGTATTTTTGTATATGTATTTTTATAAAAATATGTAATTAGTTAAATTTGTATTTAAATACATGTACAAAATACACATAAAATAATGTAAATTTGTATGAAATGATAACAAATTCACATAAAATAACGTACATTTGTATAAAATAGATATACAAAATAATTTTATGTGTATTTTGTATATTTATTTTCATACAAATTTAAATTATTTTTGTGTATTTTTGTATATAGTTTTATACAAACTTAGGTTATTTTATGAGTATTTTGTATATCTATTTTCATACAAATACACATTCTTTTATTGATATTTTGTTTATTTATTTTGACGAGAATTTAAATTATTTAATGTGTATTTTGTATATATATTTTTATACGTATTTACATCATTTCATGTATATTTTGTATATATCTTTCTATAGAAATCTACGTTATATTATGTGTATTCGTATGTCGATTTTTAAACAAATTTACACTTTTATGTGTATTTTGCATATTTTTTCAATACAAATTTACCTTATTGTATATTCATTTTGTATATTAATTTTAATACAAATTTAATTATTCTATGTGTATTTTTGTATATGTATTTTTATAAAAATATGCTTTATTTGATGGGTATTTTGCATCTTTATTTTCATACAAATTTACGTTATTTTATTGATATTCTGCTCATTCATTTTGATACGATTTGACATTATTCTATGTGTATTTTGTATATATTTTCAAACAAATTTACGTTATTTTATGTGTATTTGTTTATATATTCTGACACAAATTTACAATATTTTATGGGTATTTTGTATATATATTTCAAAAGAAATTTACCTATTTTTATGTGTATTTTGAATATCTATTTTCATACAAACTCAAATTATTTTTATGTATTTTGTATATATTTCAATACAAATTTTATTTATGTTTATTTTGTAAATCTATTTTCAATCAAATATATATTATTTTATTGGTATTTTGTTGATTTATATTGATACGAATTTACATTATTTTATATGTACTTTTTATATATATTTTTATACGCATTTACATTATTTAATATTTATTTTGAATATATAATTTTATACAAATTCATGGTATTTTATGTGTATTTGTATATATATTTTCATATAAATTTACAATATTTTATGTGTATTTTGTACATATATTTCATTACAAATTTACCTTATTTTATGTTTATTTTGTATGTGTATTTTGTACATTTATATTTATACAAATACACATTCTTTTATTGGTATTTTGTTTATTTATTTTGTTTCGAATTTATATTATTTTATGTGTATTTTGTTTACATTTTTATACGTATTTACCTAATTTTATGTGTATTTTGTATATATATTTTTATAGAGATCTACGTTATTTTATGTGTATTCGTATATATATTTTGAAACAAATTTACTTTGTTTTATATGTATTTTTGCATATCTCTTTCAATAGAAGTTTACCTTATTGTATTGGCATTTTGTACATTTATTTCAATACAAATTTAAATATTTTATGTGTATTTTGGTATATATATTTTTATAAGAAATGCGCTATTTGATAGGAATTTTGCATCTTTATTTTCATACAAATTTACATTATTTTATTAATATTCGGTCGGTGTATTTATTTTGATACGATCTTACATTATTCTATTTGTTTTTTGTATATATTTTTTTTATACATATTTACATTATTTAATGTATATCTTGCATATATATTTCATACAAATTTATTATCTATTATTTATTTTCATACAAATACACATTCTTTTCATGATATTTTATTTATTTATTTTGACACGAATTTACATTACTTAATTTGTATTTTATATATATATTTTTATACGTATTTACATAATTTCATGTGTATTTTGTATATATATTTCTATAGAAACCTACGTTATTTTATGTGTATTCGTATATATATTTTGAAACAAATTTACAATGTTTTATTTGTATTTTGCGTTTTTTTTCAATACAAATTTACCTTATTGTATGTGTGCATTTTGTATATTAATTTTAATACAAATTTAATTATTCTATGTGTATTATTGTATATGTATTTTTAAAAAAAATATGCTTTATCTTATGGGTATTTTGCATCTTTGTTTTCATACAAACTTAAATTATTTTATTGATATTCTGTGTACTTATTTTGATACGATTTTACATTATTCTATGTATAACAAAAATAAATACAGAATACACAAAAATAGATATGCAAAATACATATAAACAATGTAAATTTGTTTCAAAATATATATACGAATACACATGACATGGGTATTTTGAATCTTAATTTTCATACAAATTTACATTATTTCATTAATATTTTCTGTATTTATTTTGATAAGATTTTACATTATTTTATTTGTGTTTTGTATATATATTTTTTATACATATTTACATTATTTAAAGTGTTTTTTGTATATATATTTGATACAAATTTACTTTATTTTAAGTCTATATGTTTATATATTTTCATTCAAATTTACATTATTTAAGGTTTATTTTGTATATATATTTTATCCAGATTTACATTATTTTATGTGTTTGTTTATATATTTTTATACAAATTTACATTATTTTATGTGTATTTTGTATATACATTTTCATATAAAAATTACGTTATTTTATTGTGTGTATTCGTATATATTTTGATACAAATTTTATACAAATTCATGTTATTTAAGGTGTATTTGTATATATATTTTCATACAAATTTATATTATTTTATGTTTTTTTTCATATATTTCATTACAAATTTACCTTATTATATGTTTATTTTGTATATTTATTTCATTCAATTTTAAATCATTTTATGTGTATATTTGTATTTGTATTTGGGTTATTTTATGTGTATTTTGTATATATATTTTCATCCAAAATTACATTATTATATTGGTATTTTCTTAATTTAATTCGATACGAATTTAGATTATTTCATAGGTATTTTGTATACATATTCTTATACTCATTTACATTATCTAATGTGTGTTTTGTATATATATTTTTATGCAAACTTATTTTATGTTCATTTTTGTACATATATTTTTATAGAAATTTGCGTTATTTTATGTATATAGTTTTATATAAATTAACGTTATTTTATGTGCATTTTGTATATTTATATTTATACAAATACACATTCTTTTATTGCTATATTGTTTATTTATATTTATACGAATTTACATTATTTTATGTGTATTTTGTATACATTTTTTTATACGTATTTACTTAATTTTATGTGTATTTTGTATATGTATTTTTATAGAAATCTACGTTATTTTATGTGTATTCGCATATATATTTTGAAACAAATTAACATTATTTTATATGTATTTTGCAGATCTATTTCAATACAAATTTACCTTATTGTATGTGCATTTTGTATATTTATTTTGATACAAATTCAAATATTTTTTGTGTATTTTGGTATCAATAATTTTATAAAAAATGCGTTATTTTATAGGTATTTTGCATCTTAATTTTCATACAAATTTACATTATTTTATTAATATTCTGTGTATATATTTGATACGATTTTACATTATTCTATTTGTGTTTTGTATATATTTTTTTATACATATTTACATTATTTAATGTGTATTTTGTATATATATTTCATACAAATTTACGTTATTATATGTGTATTTGTTTATATATTTTCTTTCAAATTTACATTATTTTATGTGTATTTTGTAGATGTGTTTCAATAGAAATTAACCTAATTTCATGTGTATTTTGTATATTTCTTTTCATACAAATTTAAATTATTTTTGTGTATTTTTGTATATAGTTTTATACAAATTTAGGTTATTTTATGTACGCATTTACATTATTTAATGTGTGTTTTGTATATATATATTTTTATCCAAAGTTTATTTATTTTACGTTCATTTTTGGACATATATTTTTATAGAAATTATCGTTATTTTATATGTATTTGTATATGTTTTCTCATACAAATTTACATTATTTTATTGCTATTTTGTTTATTTAGTTTGATACGAATTACATGATTATATGTGTATTTTGTACATATTTTTTATACGTATTTACATTACTTAATGTGTATTTTGTATATATATTTTTAAACAAATTTACGTTATTATATGTATTTTATATTTGAATGAAAATAGATTTACAAAATACACATAACATAACTAAAATTTGTATTGAAATATATACAAAAATACATAAAAATAATTTGAGTTTGAATGAAAATAGATATTCAAAATACTCATAAAACTAGGTAAATTTCTTTGAAATATATATACAAAATACCCATAAAATATTGTAAATTTGTCAAAATATATAAACAAATACACATAAAATAACGTAAATTTGTATGAAAAATATATACAAAATACACATAGAATAATGTCAAATCGTATCAAAATGAATGAGCAGAATATCAATAAAATAACGTAAATTTGTATGAAAATAAAGATGCAAAATTCCCATAAAATAAAGCATATTTTTATAAAATACAAATAGAAAAATACACATAGAATAATTAAATTTGTATTAAAATTAATATACAAAATGCATATACAATAAATTTAAATTTGATTATATTAAATGAAATAAATATACAAAATAAACATAAAATAAGGTAAATTTGTAATAAAATATATATATGAATACACATAAAATAATATAAATTTGTATGAAAATATATATACAAATACATATAAAATAACATGAATTTGTATAAAATTTGTTTCAAAATATATACGAATACACACAATAAAATAACGTAAATTTTTATGAAAATGTATATATAAAATACACATAAAATAATTTAAATACGTAGAAAAATATATATACAAAATACACATAAAATAATGTAAATTCGTAAAAAATTAAATACACAAAATTCCAATAAAATAATGTATATTTGTAGGAAAATATATATACAAAAAACAAATAAAATAACTAAAATTTGTTTAAAAATATATACAAATATACACAAAAATAATTTAAATGTTTGAAAATAGATATGCAAAATACACATAAAGTTATGCAAATTTGTATTGAAATACATATACAAAACTCACATAAAATAATGTAAATTTGTATGAAAATATAAAAACAAATACATATAAAATAACGTAAATTTGGATAAAATATATATACAAAATATACATTAAATATTTTAAATATGTATAAAAATATATTATATTATATATATTTTTATTGATATTTGCGTTATTTATGTGTAGTTTGTATATGTTTTCTCATAGAAATTTACATTATTTTATTGGTATTTTGTCTATTTATTTTGATACGAATTACATGATTATTTGTGTATTTTGTACATTTTTTTATACGTATCTACATTATTTAATGTGTATTTTGTTTATATATTTTTATACAAATTTACGTTATTGTATGTGTATTTGTATAAGTATTTTGATACAAATTTACATTATTTTATGTATTTTGTATATATATTTCAATTCAAATTTAGCTTATTTTATGAGTATTTTGTATATCTATTTATTTTAATACAAAATCACATATTTTATGTTTTTTTGTATATATATTTTTATAAAAAATGCATTATTTTATGGGTATTTTGCATCTTAATTTTCATACAAATTTACATTATTTTATTAATATTTTCTGTATTTATTTTGATACGATTTTACATTATTTTATTTGTGTTTTGTATATATATTTTTTATACATATTTACATTATTTAATGTGTTTTTTGTATATATATTTGATACAAATTTACATTATTTTAAGTCTATATGTTTATATATTTTCATTCAAATTTACATTATTTTATGTGTATTTTGTATATGTATTTCAATACAAATTTACCTAATTTTAGATGTTTTTTGAATATTTATTTTCATACAAGTTTAAATTATTTTTGTGTATTTTTGTAAATAGTTTTATACAAATTTAGATTATTTTGTGTGTATTTTGTATATCTATTTTCATACAAATACACATTCTTTTCATGATATTTTGTTTATTTATTTTGACACGAATTAACATTATTTAATGTGTATTTTGTATAGATATTTTTATACGTATTTACATTATTTCAAGTGTATTTTGTATATATATTTCTATAGAAATCTGCGTTATTTTATGTGTATTCGTATATATATTTTGAAACAAATTTACATTGTTTTATGTGTATTTTGCATATTTTTTTAATACAAATTTACCTTATTGTATGTGCATTTTGTATATTAATTTTAATACAAATTTGATTAATCTATGTGTATTTTTGTATATGTATTTTTATAAAAATATGCTTTATATTATGGGTATTTTGCATCTTTATTTTCATACAAATTTACATTATCTTATTGATATTCTGTGTATTTATTTTGATATGATTTTACATTATTCTATGTGTATTTTGTATATATATTTTATATAAAATGTATTTGTTTTCATTTCATACAAATCTACATTATTTTATGTGTTTTTTGTACATGTATTTAAATACAAATTTAACTAGTTATATGTGTTTTTTGTATATCTATTTTGTATGTGTATTTTCATAGTAATTTACTCTATTTTATGAGTATTCGTATATATATTTTGATACAAATTTACATTATTAATGTGTATTTTGCATATCTATTTCAATACAAATTTACTTTATTGTACGTGCATTTTGTATATTTATTTTAATACAAATTTAATTATTTTATATGTATTTTAGTATATTGCAAATATGCGTTATTATATGGATATTTTGCATCTTTATTTTCATACAAATTTACATTATTTTATTGATATTCTCTTTATTTATTTTGATACGATTTAACATTATTCTATGTGTTTTTTTTATATATTTTTTTATATATATATTTACATTATTTAATGTTAATTTTGTTTATATTTTTTATCCGAATTTACATTATTTTATGTGTATTTGTTTATATATTTTCATACATATTTACACTATTTTATGTGTTTTTTGTATATATATTTTTCTACGTATTTAAATTATTTTATGTGTATTTTGTATTACATTTTCATAAAAAATTACGTTACTTTATTGTGTGTATAAGTATATATTTTGATACAAATTTTATACAAATTCATGTTATTTAATGTGTATTTGTATATATATTTTCATACAAGTTTATATTATTTTATGTGTATTTTTTCATATATTTCATTACAAATTTACCTTATTTTATGTTTATTTTGTATATTTATTTCATTCAATTTTAAATCATTTTATGTGTATATTTGTATTTGTATTTGGGTTATTTTATGTGTATTTTGTATATATATTTTCATCCAAAATTACATTATTATATTGGTATTTTCTTAATTTAATTCGATACGAATTTAGATTATTTTATAGGTATTTTGTATACATATTTTTATACTCATTTACATTATCTAATGTGTGTTTTGTATATATATTTTTATGCAAATTTATCTAATGTTAATTTTTGTACATATATTTTTATAGAAATTTGCGTTATTTTATGTATATAGTTTTATATATATTTACGTTATTTTATGTGCATTTTGTATATTTATATTTATACAAATACACATTCTTTTATTGGTATATTGTTTATTTACATTTATACGAATTTACATAATTTTATGTGTACTTTGTTTACATTTTTTTATACGTATTTACTTAATTTTATGTGTATTTTGTATATGTATTTTTATAGAAATCTACGTTATTTTATGTGTATTCGTATATATATTTTGAAACAAATTTACATTATTTTATATGTATTTTGCAGATCTATTTCAATACAAATTTACCTTATTGTATGTGCATTTTGTATATTTATTTTAATACAAGTTCAAATATTTTATGTGTATTTTGGTATCAATAATTTTATAAAAAAATGCGTTATTTTATAGGTATTTTGCATCTTAATTTTCATTTTATAGGTACTTTGTATATACATTTTTATACGCTCTTACATTATTTAATATTTATTTTGAAGATAATTTTTTATACAAATTCATGGTATTTTATGTGTATTTGTATATATATTTTCATATAAATTTACATTATTGTATGTGTATTTTGTACATATATTTTATTACAAATCTACCTTATTTTATGTTTATTTTGTATGTGTATTTTGTATATTTATATTTATCCAAATACACAGTCTTTTATTGGTATTTTGTTTATTTAATGAGTATTTTTTATATATATTTTATACAAATTTATGTTAATTTAAGTGTATTTGTTTATATATTTTCATTCAAATTTACATTATTTTATGTGTATTTTGTATATGTATTTCTTTACAAATTTACCTAATTTTATGTGTATTTTGTATATTTATTTTCATACAAATTTAACTTATTTTTGTGTATTTTTATATATAGTTTTATACAAATTCACGTTATTTTATGTGTATTTTGTATATGTATTTTCATACAAATACAACTTCTTTAATTGATATTTTAATTATTTATTTTGACACGAATTTACATTATTTAATGTGTATTTAGTATATATATTTTTATACGTATTTACAACATTTCATGTATATTTTGTATATATATTTCTATAGAAATCTACGTTATTTTATGTGTATTCGTATATATATTTTGAAACAAATCTACATTATTTTATGTGAATTTTGTATATATATTTCATTATAAATTTGCCTTATTTTAAGTTTATTTTTATATCTATTTTCATTCAAATTCAAATCATTTTATGTGTATATATTTATTTATATTTACGTTATTTTATGTGTATTTTTTATATATATTTTCATTCAAAATTACATTATTTTATCGGTATTTTGTTCATTTATTTCGATACGAATTTAGATTATTTCATGTGTATTTTCTATACATATACATATAGAGTAGATTTCTATGAAAATATATATTCTAAATACATTTAAAATTATGTAAATAAGTATAAAAATATATATATATCAAATACACCTAAAAAAAATGAAAATTCGTATCAAAATAAATAAATAAAATTCCGATAAAAGAACGTATATTTGTAGGAAAATAAATATACAAAATACACATAAAATTACGAAAATTTTAATAAAAATATATACAAAAATACACAAAATTAATTTCAATTTGTATGAAAATAGATATACAAAATACATATATAATTAGTTAAATTTGTATTTAAATACATGTACAAAATTCACATAAAATAATGTAAATTTGTATGAAATGAAAACAAATTCACATAAAATAACGTACATTGGTATAAAATGGATATACAAAATATACATAGAATAATGTAAAATCGTAACAAAATAAATACACAGAATATCAATAAAATAATGTAATTTTGTATGAAAATAAAGATGCAAAATACCCATAAAATAAAGCATATTTTTATAAAAATACATATACAAAAATACACATAGAATAGCTAAATTTGTATTAAAATTAATATACAAAATGCACGTACAATAAGGTATATTTGTATTGAAAAAATATGCAAAATGCACATAAAACAATGTATATTTGTTTCAAAATATATATACGAATACACATAAAAAAACGTATATTTCTATAGAAATATATATACAAAATACACATGAAATGACGTAAATACGTCATTAAATAATGTAAATTCGCATCAAAATAAATAAACAAAATATCAATAAAAGAATGTGTATTTGTATGAAAATAGATATACAAAATACACATAAAACATTGTAAATTTGAATAAAACTCTTTACAAAAAATACACAAAAAATAATTTAAATTTGTATAAAATAAATATACAAAATACACATGAAATTAGGGAAATTTCTATTGAAATACATATACAAAATACACATAAAATAATGTAAATTTGAATAAAAATATATAAACAAATACACTTAAAATAACGAAAATTTGTATGAAATATATATAGAAAATACACATTAAATAATGTAAATATGTATAAAAAAATATATACATAACACAAATAGAATATTGTAAAATAGTATCAAAATAAATACACAGAATATTAATAAAATAATGTAAATTTGTATGAAAATAAGGATGCAAAATACCCATAAAACAACGCATTTTTTATGAAAATATATATACCAAAATGTACATAAAATATTTAAATTTGTATTACAATAAATATACAAAATGCACATACAATAAGGTAAATTTGTATTGAAATAGATATGCAAAATACATATAAAACAATGTAAATTTGTTTCAAAATATACATACGAATACTCATAAAATAACGTAGATTTCTATAAAATATATATACAAAATACACATAAAATGAAGTAAATACGTATAAGAAAATGTATACAAAATACACATAAAATAATGTAAATTTCGTATCAAAATAAATAAACTAAATACCAATAAAAGAATATTTACTTGTATAAATATAAATATACAAAATACACATAAAATAACGTAAAATTGTATAAAACTATATACAAAAATAAAAAAAAATAATTAAATTTGTATGAAAATAGATATATAAAAGACATAAAATAAGCTAAATTTGAATTGAAATAAATATAGAAAATACATAAAATAATGTAAATTTTTATCAAAATATATATTCAAATACACATATAATAACGTAAATTTGTATAAAAATATATAAATAAAATACACATTAAATAATGTAAATACGTATAAAAGATATGTACGTAATGTAAAAATTTATATAATTAAAGATGCAAATTACCCATAAAATATATTTTAAAAAAATATATACAAAAATACGCATAAAATAATTAAATTTGTATTAAAATAAATATACAAAATACACATACAATAAGGTAGATTTTTATTGAAATAGATATGCAAAAAACACATAAAATAATGAAAATTTTAACAAAATATATACGAATACACACAATAAAATTACGTAAATTTTTATGAAAATATATATACAAAATACATATAAAATAATGTAAATACATAGAAAAATATATATACAAAATACACATAAAATAATATAAATTCGTATCAAAATAAATAAACAAAATTTCCTCTAAAAGAATGTATATGTGTAGGAAAATATATATACAAAATACAAATAAAATAAAAAAAATTTGTATAAAAATAATACAAAAATACACAAAAATAATTTAAATTTGTTTGAAAATAGATATGCAAAATACAAATGAAATTAGGCAAATTTTTATTGAAATACATATACAAAATACACATAAAATAATGTAAATTTGTATGAAAATATATAAACAAATACACATAAGATAACGTAAATTTCCATAAAAAATATGTACAAAATATACATTAAATAATGTAAATATGTCTAAAAATCTATATACAAAATACACAGAATAACGAAAAATCGTATCAAAATAAATAAACAGACAATCAATAAAATAATGTAAATTTGTATGAAAATAAAGATGCAAAATACCCATATAATAACGCATATTTGTTTAAAAATATATATACAGAAATACACATAAAATAATTAAATTTGCATCAAAATAAATATACAAAAGGCACATACAATAAAGAAAATTTGTATTGAAATAGATATGCGAAATACACATAAATAATGTAAATTTGTATCAAAATATATATACGAATACACATAAAATAGAGTAGATTTCTATGAAAATATATATTCAAAATACATATAAAATTATGTAAATAAGTATAAAAATATATATATCAAATACATCTAAAATAATGAAAACTCGTATGAAAATAAATAAACAAAATTCCGATAAAAGAACGTATATTTGTAGGAAAATAAATATACAAAATTCACATAAAATTACGAAAATTTGAATAAAAATATATACTAAAATACACAAAATTAATTTCAATTTGTATGAAAATAGATATACATAATACACATATAATTAGTTAAATTTGTATTTAAATACATGTACAAAATACACATAAAATAATGTAAATTTGTATGAAATGAAAACAAATTCACATAAAATAACGTTCATTTGTATGAAATATATATACAAAATATACATAGAATAATGTAAAATCGTATCAAAATAAATACACAGAATATCAATAAAATAATGTAAATTTGTATGAAAATAAAGATGCAAAATACCCATAAAATAAATCATTTTTTTATGAAAATACATATACAAAAATACACATAGAATAATTAAATTTGTATTAAAATTAATATACAAAATGCACGTACAATAAGGTAAATTTATATTGAAAAAATATGCAAAATGCACATAAAACAATGTATATTTGTTTCAAAATATATATACGAATACACATAAAATAACATATATTTCTATACAAATATATATACAAAATACACATGAAATGACGTAAATACGTATAAAAATATATATACACAATACACATTAAATAATGTGAATTCGCGTCAAAATAAGTAATATCAATAAAAAATGTGTATTTGTATGAAAATAGATATACAAAATACACATAAAATATTTTAAATTTATATAAAACTCTTTTTATAAAAATATATATACCAAAATAATAAAATTTTAAAATTTGTATTACAATAAATATACAAAATGCACATACAATAAGGTAGATTTATATTGAAATAGATATGCTACATACATATAAAACAATGTAAATTTGCTTCAAAATATATATACCAATACACATAAAATAACGTAGATTACTATAAAAATATATATACAAAATACACATTAAAAGAAGTAAATACGTATAAGAAAATGTATACAAAGTACACATAAAATAATTAAATTTGTATTAAAATAAATATACAAAATCCACATACAATAAGGTAAATCTATATTGAAATAGATATGCAAAATAAACATAAAATAATGTAAATTTGAATCAAATCATATACGAATACACACAATAAAATAACGTAAATTTTTATGAAAATGTATATAAAAAAACACATAAAATAATGTAAATACGTAGAAAAATATATATACAAAATACACATAAAATTATGTAAATTCTTATGAAAATAAATGAACAAAATTCCACTTAAAGAATGTATATTTGAAGGAAAATATAAATACAAAATACAAATAAAATAACTAAAATTTGTATAATAAAATACAAAAATTACATAAAAATAATTTAAATTTGTTTGAAAATAGATATGCAAAATACACATAAAATTAGGCAAATCTGTATTGAAATACATATACAAATTACACATAAAATATTGTAAATTTGTATGAAAATATATAATCAAATACACATAAAATAGCGTAAATTTATATAAAATATATATACAAAATATACATTAAATAATGTAAATGTGTATAAAAATATATATACAAAATACACATAGAATAATGTAAAATCGTATCAAAATAAATAAACAGAATATCAATAAAATAATGTAAATTTGTATGAAAATAAAGATGCAAAACACCCAAATAATAACGCATATTTTTACAAAAATACACATAAAATAATTAAATTTGTATTAAAATAAATATACAAAATACACATACAATATGGTAAATTTGTATTGAAATAGATATGCAAAATAAACATAAATAATGTAAATTTGTATAAAAATATATATACGAATACCCATAAAATAGAGTAAATTTCTATGAAAATATATATTCAAAACACAAATAAAATGATATAAATAAGTATAAAAATATACATATCAAATACACCTAAAATAATGTAAATTCGTATAAAAATAAATAAACAAAATTACGATAAAAGATTAAATAATAAACATTAAATAATGTAAATATTTAAAAAAATATATATACAAAAAAAAATTTGAATAATGTGAAATCGTATCAAAATAAATAAACCGAATATTAATAAAATAATGTAAATTTGTATGAAAATAAAGATGCAAAATTCCCATCAAATAGCGCATTTCTTATAAAAATATGTATACCAAAATACACATAAAATATTTAAATTTGTATTGAAATAAATATACAAAATGCACATACAATAAGGTAAATTTGTATTGAGAGAGATATGCAAAATACATATAAAACAATGTAAATTTGTTTCAAAATATATATACGAATTCATATAAAATAACGTAGATTTCTATAAAAATATATATACTAAATACACATAAAATTAAGTAAATACGTATAAAAATAGATATACAAAATACACATAGAATAATGTAAAATTGTTTAAAAAAAAAACAGAATATAAATAAAATAATGTAAAATTGTATGAAAATAAAACTGAAAAATACGCATAAAATAAAGCATATTTTTATAAAAATACATATACAAAAATACACATAGCATAATTAAATTTGTATTAAAATTAATATACAAAATGCATATACAATAAGGTAAATTTGTATTGAAAAAATATACAAAATACACATAAAACAGTGTAAATTTATTTCAAAATCTATATACGAATACTCATAAATCAACGTAGATTTCTATATAGAAATATATATATATATATAATACATCAAATGATGTATATATATATATATATATATATATATATATATATATATATATATATATATATATATATATATATATATATATATATATATATATATATATATATATATATATATATATATATATATATAGATAGATAGATAGATAGATAGATAGATAGATAGATAGATAGATAGATAGATAGATAGATAGATAGATAGATAGATAGATAGATAGATAGATAGATAGATAAAATACACATTAAATAATGTAAACTCGCGTCAAAGTAAATAAAAAAATATCAATAAAAGAATGTGTATTTGTATGAAAATAGATATACAATATACACATAAAATCACCTAAATTTGTATAAAACTATATACAAAAATACACAAAAATAATTTTAATTTGTATTAAAATAAATATACAAAAAACACATAAAATTAGGTAAATTTGTATTGAAATACATTTACAAAATACACATAAAATAATGTAAATTTGAATGAAAATATATAAACAAATACACTTAAAATAACGTAAATTTGTATAAAATATATATAAAAAATACACATTAAATTATGTAAATATGTATAAAAGAATATATACAAAACACAAATAGAATAATATAAAATCGTATCAAAATAAATACACAGAATATTAATAAAATAATGTAAATTTGTATGAAAATTAAGATGCAAAATACACATAAAATAACGCATTTTTTCTAAAAATATTTTTACCAAGACACATAATTATAAAATATTTGAATTTGTATAAAAATATATATACAATATGCAAATACAATAAGGTAAATTTGTATTGAAATAGATATGCAAAATACATATAAAACCATGTAAATTTTTTTCAAAATATATATACGAATACACATAAAATAACGTAGATTTCTATGAAAATAAATAAACAAAATACACATAAAATGAAGTAAATACGTATAAAAAAAGGTATACAAAATACATAAACAAAATACTAATAAAAGAAAGTGTATTGTATATATATAAATTTACAAAATACAAATAAAATAACGTAAATTTATATAAAACTATATACAAAAATACACAAAAGTAATTAAATTTGTGAGAAAATAGATATACAAAACACATGTGTATTTTGTATATTTATTTTCATACAAATTGAAATTATTTTTGTTTAATTTTTTATATATTTTCATACAAATTTTCGTTATTTAATGTGTATTTTGTATATTTATTTTTTCTACAAATATACGTTCTTTTATCTGAATTTTGTTTATTAAATTTGTAACGAATTTACCTTATTTGGTATATCTATTTTCATACAAATTAAAATACTTCTGTGTATTTTTGTATATAGTTTTATATAAATTTACGTTATTTTATGTGTATTTTGTATATTTATATTTATACAAATACACATTCTTTTATTGGTATTTTGTATATTTATTTTGATACGAATTTACATTATTTTATGTGTATTTGTATACATTTTTTTATACGTATTTACTTCATTTTACGTGTATTTTGTATATATATTTTATAGAAATCTACGTTATTTTATGTGTATTCATATATATTTTGAAACAAATTTACATTGTTTTATATGTATTTTGCATATCTATTTCAATACAAATTTACCTTATTGAATGTGTTTTTTGTATATTTATTTTAATACAAATTTAATTTTTTGATGTGTATTTTGGTATATATATTTTTATAAATAAAAAAATGCGTTATTTTATGGGTATTTTTATAAATATTTTGATACAAATCTCCATTATTTTATGTATTTTGTATATACATTTCAATTCAAATTTAGCTTATTTTATCTGTATTTTGTATATCTATTTTCATACGAATTTAATTACTTCTGTGTATTTTTGTATATAGTTTTATACAAATTTACGTTATTTTATGTGTATTTTGTATATTTATATTTATACAAATACACATTCTTTTATTGGTATTTTGTTTATTTATTTTAATACGAATTTACATTATTTTATGTGTATTTTGTATACATTTTCTTATACGTATTTACTTCATTTTATGTGTATTTTTTATATATATTTTTATACAAATCTACGTTATTTTATGTGTATTCGTATATATATTTTGAAGCAAATTTACATTGTTTTATATGTATTTTGCATATCTATTTCAATACAGATTTACCTTATTGTATGTGTATTTTGTATATTTATTTTAATACAAATTAATTTTTTCATGTGTATTTTGGTATATATATTTTTATAAAAAATGTGTTATTTAATGGGTATTTTGCATCTTTATTTTCATACAAATTTACATTGTTTTATTAATATTCTGTGTATTTATTTTGATACTATTTTACATTATTCTATTTGTGTTGTATATATTTTTATACATATTTACATTATTTAATGTGTATTTTGTATATTTTAAAACAAATTTACGTTATTTTATGCGCATCTGTTAAAATATTTTGATACAAATTTACATTATTTTATGTATTTTGTATATATATTTCAATACAAATTTACTTTATTTTATGAATATTTTGTATATCTATTTTCATTTGTATCAAAATAGATAAACAAAATAGCAATAAAATAATGTAAATTTGTATGAGAAAACATATACAAATGCACATGAAATAAAGTAAATTTGCAAATTTGTATTGAAATAGATATGCAAAATACATATAAAACAATGTAAATTTGTTTCAAAATATATATACGAATACACATAAAATAACGTAGATTTCTATAAAAATATGTACAAAATACACATAAAATGAAGTAAATACGTATAAAAAAATGAATACAAAAAATACATAAAAATCGTATCAAAATAAATAAACAAAATACCAGTAAAAGAATGTGTATTTGTAAAAATATAAATATACAAAATACACATAAAATATCGTAAATTTGTATAAAACTATATACAAAAATACACAGAAGTAATTAAATTTGTATGAAAATATATATACAAAATACAGCTAAATTAAGCTAAATTTGAATTGAAATGTACATACAAAATACATAAAATAATGTAAATCTGTATCAAAATATTTATACAAATACATATAATAAAGTAGATTTGTTTAAAAATATATAAACAAAATACACATTAAGTAATGTAAATACGTATACAAAATATGTACAAAATACACATATAGTCATTTAATTCGTATCAAAATAAATAAACAGAATAGCAATAAAATAATGTAATTTTGTATGAGAAAACATATACAAATAACGCAAATTTATATAAAAATATATGTACAAAAATGCACATAAAATAAAGTAAATTTGCAAAAATATATATATACAAAACACACACTAAATAATGTAAATGCGTACATAAAATAATCTAAATTTGTATAAAACAATATACAAAAATCCACAAAAATAATTTAAATTTGATTGAAAAGAAATATACAAAATATACATAAAATTAGGTAAATTTGTATTGAAATACATATACAAAATACACATCAAATAATGTAAATTTGAATGAAAATATATAAACAAATACACTTAAAATAACGTAAATTTGTATAAAATATATATGCAAGATACACATTAAATAATGTAAATGTGTATAAAAAATATATATACAAAAAACAAATAGAATAATGTAAAATCGTATCAAAATAAATACACAGAATATCAATAAAATAATGTAAATTTGTATGAAAATAAAGATGCAAAATTCCCATAAAATAGCGCATTTCTTATAAAAATATATATACCAAAATACACATAAAATATTTAAATTTGTATTGAAATAAATATACAAAATGCACATACAATAAGGTAAATTTGTATTAAAAGAGATATGCAAAAATACATATAAAACAATGTAAATTTGTTTCAAAATATATATACGAATACAAATAAAAAAACGTAGATTTCTATAAAAATATATATACAAAATACACATAAAATTAAGTAAATACGTATAAAAAAATGTATACAAAATACACATAAAATAATGTAAATTCGATTTAAAATAAATAAACAAAATACCAATAAAAGAATGTGTATTTGGATAAATATAAATATACAAAATACATATACAAAACAAACATAAAATAAGGTAGATTTGTAATAAAATATATGTACAAAATACACATAAAATAATGTAAATTTATATGAAAATATATATACAAATTCACAAAAAATACCATGAATTTGTATAAAAATATTAAAATAAATATTAAATAATATAAAAGCGTATAAAATATATATACAAAGTACATATAAAATAATGTAAATTCGTATCAATATAAATCAACAAAACACCAATAAAACAATATATATATATATATATATATATATATATATATATATATATATATATATATATATATATATATATATATATATATATATATATATATATATATATATATATATATATATATATATATATATATATATATATATATATATATATATATATATATATATATATATATATATATATATATATATACTAAAATATGTATTAAAATATATACAAAATACATAAATATATTTTGATTTTGTATGAAAATAGATATTCAAAATACACATAAAACTAGGTAAATTTCTTTTGAAATGTATATACAAAATAGCCATAAAATATAGTAAATTTGTTAAAATATATAAACAAATACACATAAAATAACGTAAATTTGAATGAAAAATATATACAAAATACACATAGAATAATGTCAATTCGTATCAAAATGAATGAGCAGAATATCAATAAAATAATGTATATTTGTATTAAAATAAAGATTCAAAATAACCAAAAATAAAGCATATGTTTATAAAATACAGATACAAAAATACACATCGAATAATAAAATTTGTATTAAAATTAATATACAAAATGCGTATATAATAATGTAAATTTGTATTGAAAAAATATGCAACATACACGTTTACTCATACAAATTTATATTATTTTATTGGTATTTTGTTTATTTATTTTGATACGAATTACATGATTATATGTGTATTTTGTACACATTTGTTTATACGTATTTACATTATTTAATGTATATTTTGTTTATATATTTCATACAAATTTACGTTATTATATGTGTATTTGTATAAATATTTTGATACAAATTTACTTTATTTCATGTATTTGTATATATATTTCAATTCAAATTTAGCTTATTTTGTGTATTTTGTATATATTTTCATACAAATTTAATTACTTCTGTGTATTTATGTATATAGTTTTATATAAATTTACGTTATTTTATGTGTATTTTGTATATTTATATTTATACAAATACACATTCTTTTATTGGTATTTTGTTTATTTATTTTGATACGAATTTACATTATTTTATGTGTATTTATATATACATTTTATACGTATTTACTTAATTTTATGTGTATTTTGTATATATATATTTCAATACAAATTTACCTTATTGTAAGTGTTTTTATATATTTATTTTAATACAAATCTTATTTTTATGTGTATTTTGGTATATATATTTTATATATAAAAAATGCGATATTTTATGGGTATTTCGCTCTTTATTTTCATACAAATTTACATTATTTTATTAATATTCTGAGTATTTATTTTGATACGATTTTACATTATTCTATTTGTGTTTTGTATATATTTTTTATTCAAATTTACGTTATTTTAAGTGTATTTGTTTATGTATTTTCATTGAAATTTACATTATTTTATGTCTATTTTGTATATGTATTAAAATACAAATTTACCTAAGTTTAGTTTTATTTTTAATATTTATTTTCCTACAAATTTAATATATTTTGTGTATTTTGTATATAGTTTGATACAAATTTAGGTTATTTTATGTGTTTTTGAATATCTATTAAATATATATACAAAATACATATGAAATTATGTAAATACGTATAAAAATATATATACAAAATACATATAAAATAATGTAAATTCGTGTCAAAATAAATAAACAAAATATCATGAAAAGAATGTGTATTTGTATGAAAATAGATAATAGATAATAAATTTGTATAAAATATATATGCAAGATACACATTAAATAATGTAAATATGTATAAAAAAAGTATATACAAAAAAAAATAGAATAATGTAAAATCGTATCAAAATAAATACACAGAATATTAATAAAATAATGTAAATTTGTATGAAAATAAAGATGCAAAATTCCCATAAAACAGCGCATTTCTTATAAAAATATATATACCAAAATACACATAAAATTTTTAAATTTGTATTGAAATAAATATACAAAATGCATATACAATAAGGTAAATTTGTATTGAAAGAGATATGCAAAAATACATATAAAGCAATGTAAATTTGTTTCAAAATATATATACGAATACAAATAAAAAAACGTAGATTTCTATAAAAATATATATACAAAATACACAAAAAATAATATAAATTCGAATTAAAATAAATAAACAAAATACCAATAAAAGAAAGTGTATTTGGATAAATAAAAATATACAAAATACACATACAAAATAAACATAAAATAAGGTAGATTTGTAATAAAATATATGTACAAAATACACATACAATAATGTAAATTTATATGAAATTATATATACAAATACACATAAAATACTATGAATTTGTATAAAAAATTATATTCAAAATAAATATTAAATAATGTAAGAGCGTATAAAATATATATATACAAAGTACATATAAAATGAAAATTAAGATGGAAAATACCTATAAAATAACGCATTTTTTTAAAATTATTGATACCAAAATACATATAAAATATTTGAACTTGTATTAAAATAGATATACAAAATGCACATACAATAAGGTAAATTTGTATTGAAATTGATATGGAAAATACATATAAAATAATGTAAATTTGTTTCAAAATATATATACGAATACACATAAAATAACGTAGATTTCTATAAAAATACATATACAAAATACACATAAAATTAAGTAAATACGTATAAAAAATGTAAACAAAATACACATAAAATAATGTAAATTCGTATAAATGTAAATAAACAATATACCAATAAAAGAATGTGTATTTGTATAAATATAAATATACAAAATGCACATAAAATAACGTAAATTTATATAAAACTATATACATAAAAGAACGCAAATTTCTATAAAAATATATGTACATAAATTTGCATAAAAATATACATACAAAACACACATTAGATAATGTAAATGAGTATAAAAATATGTATACAAAATACCTATAAAATAATCTAAATTCGTATCGAGGTAAATTAAAAAATACCAATAAAATAATGTAATTTTGGGTGAAAATATATATACAAATTACACATAAAAAAACCTAAATACAAATACAAATATACACATAAAATAATTTAAAATTGAATGAAATAAATATACAAAATAAACATAAAATAAGGTAAATTTGTAATGAAATATATGAAAAAATACACATAAAATAATATAAATTTGTATGAAAATATCTATACAAATACACATTAAATAACATGAATTTGTATCAAATTTGTATCAAAATATATACTCATACACACAATAAAATAACGTAATTTTTTTATGAAAATGTATATACAAAATACACATAAAATAATTTAAATAGGTAGAAAAATATATATACAAAAAACACATAAAATAGTGTAAATATGTATGAAAATATAAACAAATACACATAAAATAATGTAAATTTGGAAAAAAATATATACAAAATTAACATTAAATAATATAAATATATATATATATATAAAAAATATATACAAAAAACACATAGAATAATGTTAAATCATATCAAAATAAATAAAGAGAAAATCAATAAAATAATGTAAATTTGTATGAAATAAAGATGCAAAATATCCATATAATAACGCATATTTGCATAAAAATATATATACAAAAATACATATAAAATAATTAAATTTGTATTAAAATAAATATACAAAATGCACGTACAATAAAGTAAATTTGTATTGACATAGATATGCAAAATACACATTAATAATGTAAATTTGTATCAAAATATATATACGAATACTCATAAAAGAGTAGATTTCTATGAAAATATACATACAAAATAGATATACAAAATACACATATAACTAGTTAAATTTGTATTTAAATACATGTACAAAAAATACATAAAATAATGTAGATTTGTATGAAAACAAATACATTTTATATAAAATATATATACAAAATACACATAGAATAATGTAAAATCATATCAAAATAAATACACAGAATATCAATAAAATAATGTAAATTTTTATGAAAATAAAGATGCAAAATAAACTTAAAATAAAGCATATTTTTATAAAAATACATATACAAAAAAACACATAGATTAATCAAATTTGTATTAAAATTAATATACAAAATGCACATACAATAAAGTAAATTTGTATTAAAAAAATATGCAAAATACACATAAAACAATGTACATTTGTGTCAAAATATATATACGAATACACCTAAAATAACGCAGATTTCTATAGAAATATATATACAAAATACACTTGAAATAATGTAAATACGTAAATATCTATATATATATATATATATATATATATATATATATATATATATATATATATATATATATATATATATATATATATATATATATATATATATATATATATATATATATATATATATATATATATATATATATATATATATAAATATATATATATATATATATATATACTTTATTTGTATGAAAATAGATATACAAAATACACATTAAATAACCTAAATTTGTATAAATCTATATACAAAAATACACAAAAATAATTTAAACTTGTATGAAAATAAATATACAAAAAACATATAAAATTAGGTAAATTTGTATCGAAATACATATACAAAATACTCTGAAAATAATGTAAATTTGAATGAAAATATATAAACATATAGACTTAAAATAACGTAAATTTGTATCAAATATATATACAAAAAAAAACATTAAATAATGTAAATATGTATAAAAAATATATACAAAACACAAATAAAATAATGTAAAATCGTATCAAAATAAATACAGAAAATATTAATAAAATAATGTAAATTTGTATGAAAATTAAGATGCAAAATACCCATAAAATAATGCATTTTTTATAAAAATATATATACGAAAAAACATAAAATATTTGATTTTGTATTAAAATAAATAGATATACAAAATTCTCATAAAATAAGCTAAACTTGAATTGAAATATATATACAAAATACATAAAATAATGTAAATTTATATCAAAATACTTATACAAATACACATATAATAACGTAAATTTGTATAAAAATATATAAACAAAATACACATTAAATAATGTAAATACGTATAAAAAATGTAAAAAATACACAAATAATCATGTAATTCGTATCAAAATAAATAGACAAAATACCAATAAAATAATGTAAATTTCTATGAGAAAACATATACAAAATCCACATAAATAACGCAAATATCAATAAAAATATATATAATATAATATATTTTTATACATATTTAAAATATTTAATGTATATTTTGTATATATATTTATCAAATTTACGTTATTTTATATGTATTATTTATATATTTTCATACAAATTTACATTATTTTATGTGAGTTTGTATATGTATTCAATACAAATTTGCCTAACTTTGTGTATTTTGCATATCTATTTTCAAACAAATTTAAATTATTTTTGTGTATTTTGTATATATTTTATACAAATTTAGTTATTTTATTTGTTTTTGTATATATATTTTCCTACAAATATACATTCTTTTATTGGAATTTTGTGTATTTAATTTTACAATTTACATTATTTTATGTGTATTTTGTATATATATTTTACACGTATTTAAATTATTTTATGTGTATTTTATATATACATTTTCATAAAAATTTACGTTATTTTATTGTGTGTATTCGTATATATTTTGAAACAAATTTTATACAAATTCATGTTATTTTATGTGTATTTGTATATATATTTTCATACAAATTTACATTATTTTATGTGTATTCTTACATATATTTTATTACAAATTTACCTTATTTTATGTTTATTTTGTATATTTATTTCATTTAATATAATCAAATTTAATTTTATTGTATATGCATTTTGTATATTAATTTTAATACAAATTTAATTATTCTATGTGTATTTTTCTATATGTATTTTTATAAAAATATGCTTTATTTTATGGGTATTTTGCATCTTTATTTTCATACAAATTTACGTTATTTTATTGATATTTTGCTCATTCATTTTGATACGATTTGACATTAATCTATGTGTATTTTGTATATATTTTTCATACAAATTTACGTTATTTTATGTGTATTTGTTTATATATTTTGACACAAATTTACAATATTTTATGGGTATTTTGTATATATATTTCAAAAGAAATTTACCTAGTTTTATGTGTATTTTGAATATCTATTTTCATTCAAACTCAAATTATTTTTATGTATTTTTGTATATATTTCAATACAAATTTTAGTTAGGTTATGTGTATTTTGTAAATCTATTTTCATTCAAATATATATTATTTTATTGGTATTTTGTTGATTTATATTGATACGAATTTACATTATTTTATGTGTACTTTGTATATATATTCTTATACGCATTTACATTATTTAATATTTATTTTGAGTATATAATTTTATACAAATTCATGGTATTTTATGTGTATTTATATATATATTTTCATATAAATTTACATTATTTTATGTGTATTTTGTACATATATTTCATTACAAATTTACCTTATTTTATGTTTATTTTGTATGTGTATTTTGTACATTTATATTTATCCAAATACACATTCTTTTATTGGTATTTTGTTTATTTATTTTGTTTCGAATTTACATTATTTTATGTGTATTTTGTTTACATTTTTTTATACGTATTTACTTAATTTTATGTGTATTTTGTATATATATATTTATAGAAATCTACGTTATTTTATGTGTATTCGTATATATATTTTGAAACAAATTTACATTGTTTTATATGTACAATAAGGTAAATTTGTATTGAAATAGATATGCAAAATACATATAAGGCAATGTAAATTTGTTTCAAAATATGTATACGAATACACCTAAAATAACGTAGATTTCTATAAAAAATATATATACAAAACACACATAAAATGAAGTAAATACGTATAAAAAATATATACAAAATACACATAAAATAATGTAAATTCGTATCAAAATAAATAAACAAAATACCAATAAAAGAATGTGTATTTGTATAAACATAAATATACAAAATACACATAAAATAACGTAAATTTATATAAAACTATATAAAAAATACACAGAAGTAATTAAATTTGTATGAAAATATATACAAAACACACACAAAATAAGCTCAATTTGAATTGAAATATATATACAAAATACATGAAATAAAGTAAATTGGTATCAAAATATTTATACAAATACACATATAATAACGTAAATTTGTATGAAAATATATAAACAAAATACACATTAAATAATGTAAATACGTATAAAAAAATGTGTACAAAATACACATATAATCATGTAATTCGTATCAAAATAAATAAACAAAAAACCAATAAAATAATATAAATTTGTATGAGTGAACGTGTATAAATATAAATGTACAAAATACAGATACAAAATAAACATAAAATAAGGTAAATTTGTAATGAAATATATGTACAAAATACTCATAAAATAATGTAAATTTACATGAAAATATATATACAAATACACATAAAATACCATGAATTTGTATAAAATTATATATTCAAAATAAATATTAAATAATGTAAATGCGTATAAAAATATATATAAAAAGTACATATAAAATAATGTAAATTCGTATCAATATAAATCAACAAAATACAAATAAAATAATATATATTTGAATGAAAATAGATTTACAAAATACACATAACATAGCTAAAATTTGTATTGAAATATATACAAAAATACATAAAAATAATTTATGTTTGTATGAAAATAGATATTCAAAATACACATAAAACTAGGTAAATTTCTTTTGAAATATATATACAAAATACCCATAAAATATTGTAAATTTGTGTCAAAATATATAAACAAATACACATAAAATAATGTCAAATCGTATCAAAATGAATGAGCAGAATATCAATAAAATAACGTAAATTTGTATGCAAATAAAGATGCAAAATACCCATAAAATAAAGCATATTTTTATAAAAATACATATACAAAAATACACATAGAATAATTAAATTTGTATTAAAATTAATATACAAAATGCATATACAATTAGGTAAATTTGTATTGAAAAAATAAGCAAAATACACATAAAAGTGTAAATTTGTTTAAAGATCTATATACGAATACACATAATATAACGTACATTTCTATAGAAATATATATACAAAATACACATGAAATGATGTAAATACATATAAAAATATATATACAAAATACACATTAAATAATTTTAATTCTCGTCAAAATAAATAAACAAAATATCAATAAAAGAATGTGTATTTGTATGAAAATAGATATACAAAATACTCATAAAATAACCTGTTTGTATAAAACTATATACAAAAATACACAAAAATAATTTAAATTTGTATGAAAATAAATATACAAAATACACATAAAATTAGGTAAATTTGTATTGAAATACATATACAAAATACACATAAAATAATGGAAGTTTGAATGAAAATATATAAACATATACACTTAAAATAACGTAAATTTGTTTCAAATATATATACAAAATACTAATTAAATAATGTAAATATGTATAAAAAAATATATTCAAAACAGAAATAGAATAATGTAAAATCGTATCAAAATAAATACACAGAATATTAATTAAATAATGTAAATGTGTATGAAAATAAAGATGCAAAATAGCCATAAAATAACGCTTTTTTATAAAAATATATATACCAAAATACACATAAAATATTAAAATTTGTGTTAAAATAAATATAAAAAATGCACATACTGTAAGGTAAATTTGTATTGAAATAGATATGCAAAATACATATAAAACAATGTAAATTTGTTTCAAAATATATATACGAATACACATAAAATAACGTTGATTTCTATAAAAATATATACAAAATACACATAAAATGAAGTAAAAACGTATAAAAAAATGAACACAAAATACACATTAAAATCGTATCAAAATAAATAAACAAAATACTAGTAAAATAAAGTGTATTTGTATAAATATAAATATACAAAATTCACATAAAATATCGTAAATTTCTATAAAACTATATACAAAAATACACAGAAGTTATTAAATTTGTATGAAAATATATATACAAAATACAGCTAAAATAAGCTAAATTTGAATTGAAATGTACATACAAAATACATAAAATAATGTAAATCTGTATCAAAATATTTATACATTAAGTAATGTAAATACGAATAAAAAATATGTACAAAATACACATATAATCATGTAATTCGTATCAAAATAAATAAACAAAATAGCAATAAAATAATGTAAATTTGTATGAGAAAACATATACAAATAACGCAAATTTATATAAAAATATATGTACAAAATGCACATAAAATAAAGTAAATTAGCATAAAAATATATATACAAAACACACACTAAATAATGTAAATGCGTACATAAAATAACCTAAATTTGTATAAAACTATATACAAAAATACACAAAAATAATTTAAATTTGTTTGAAAAGAAATATACAAAATACACATAAAATTAGGTAGATTTGTATGAAATACATATACAAAATACACATCAAATAATGTAAATTTGAATGAAATATATAAACAAATACACTTAAAATAACGTAAATTTGTATAAAATATATATGCAAGATACACATTAAATAATGTAAATGTGTATAAAAAAATATATACAAAAAACAAATAGAATAATGTAAAATCGTATCAAAATAAATACACAGAATATCAATAAAATAATGTAAATTTGTATGAAAATAAAGGTGCAAAATTCACAAAAAATACACATAAAATATTTAAATTTGTATTGAAATAAATATACAAAATGCATATACAGTAAGGTAAATTTGTATTGAAAGAGATATTCTAAAATACATATAAAACAATGTAAATTTGTTTCAAAATATATATACGAATAGAAATAAAAAAAACGTATGTTTCTATAAAAATATATATACAAAATACACATAAAATTAAGTAAATACGATTAAAAAAATGTATTCAAAATAAACATAAAATAATGTAAATTCGAATTAAAATAGATAAACAAAATACCAATAAAAGAATGTGTATTTGGATAAATATAAATATACAAAATACACATACAAAATAAACATAAAATAAGGTAATTTTGTAATGAAATATATGTACAAAATACACATAAAATAATGTAAATTTGTATGAAAATATATATACAAATACACATAAAATACCATGAATTTGTATAAAATTATATATTCAAAATAAATATTAAATAGTGTAAATGCGTATAAAAATATATATAAAAAGTACATATAAAATAATGTAAATTCGTATCAATATAAATCAACAAGATACCAATAAAATAATATATATTTGAATGAAAATAGATTTACAAAATACACATAACATAACTAAAATTTGTATTGAAATATATACAAAAATACATAAAAATAATTTGAGTTTGTATGAAAATGGATATTCAAAATACACATAAAACTAGGTAAATTTCTTTTGAAATATATATACAAAATACCCATAAAATATTGTAAATTTGTGTCAAAATATATAAACAAATACACATAAAATAACGTAAATTTGTATGAAAAATATTTACAAAATACACATAGAATAATGTCAAATCGTATCAAAATGAATGAGCAGAATATCAATAAAATAACGTAAATTTGTGTGAAAATAAAGATGCAAAATACCATAAAATAAAGCATATTTTTATAAAAATACATATACAAAAATACACATAGAATAATTAAATTTGTATTAAAATTAATATACAAAATGCATATACAATAAGGTAAATTTGTATTGAAAAAATATGCAAAATACACAAAGTGTAAATTTGTTTAAAAATCTATATACGAATGCACATAATATAACGTAGATTTCTATAGAAATATATATACAAAATACACATGAAATGATGTAAATACGTATAAAAATATATATACAAAATACACATTAAATAATTTAAATTCTCGTCAAAATAAATAAACAAAATATCAATAAAAGAATGTGTATTTGTATGAAAATAGATATAGAAAATACTCATAAAATAACCTAAGTTTGTATAAAACTATTTACAGAAATACACAAAAATAATTTAAATTTGTATGAAAATAAATATACAAAATACACATAAAATTAGGTAAATTTGTATTGAAATACATTTACAAAATACACATAAAATAATGGAAGTTTGAATGAAAATATATAAACATATACACCTAAAATAACGTAAATTTGTATCAAATATATATACAAAATACTAGTTAAATAATGTAAGTATGTATAAAAAAATATATACAAAACACAAATAGAATAATGTAAAATCGTATCAAAATAAATACACAGAATATTAATAAAATAATGTAAATTTGTTTGAAAATAAAGATGCAAAATAGCCATAAAATAACGCATTTTTTATAAAAATATATATACCAAAATACACATAAAATATTAAAATTTATATTAAAATAAATATAAAAATGCACATACTGTAAGGTAAATTTGTATTGAAATAGATATGCAAAATACATATAAAACAATGTAAATTTGTTTCAAAATATATATACGAACACACATAAAATAACGGATATTTCTATAAAAATATATACAAAATACACATAAAATGAAGTAAATACGTATAAAAAAATGAATACAAAATACACATAAAAATCGTATCAAAATAAATAAACAAAATACCAGTAAAAGAAAGTGTTTTTGTATAAATATAAATATACAAAATACACATAAAATATCGTAAATTTGTATAAAACTATATACAAAAATACACAGAAGTTATTAAATTTGTATGAAAATATATATACAAAATACAGCTAAAATAAGCTAAATTTGAATTGAAATGTACATACAAAATACATAAAATAATGTAAATCTGTATCAAAATATTTATACAAATACATATAATAACTTAGACTTGTTAAAAAATATAAACAAAATACACATTAAGTAATGTAAATACGTATAAAAAATATGTACAAAATACACATATAATCATGTAATTCGTATCAAAATAAATAAACAAAATAGCAATAAAATAATGTAAATTTGTATGAGAAAAAATATACAAATAACGCAAATTTCTATAAAATATATGCACAAAATGCACATAAAATAAAGTAAATTAGCATAAAATATATATACAAAACACACACTAAATAATGTAAATGCGTACATAAAAGAACCTAAATTTGTATAAAACTATATACAAAATACACAAAAATAATTTAAATTTGTTTGAAAAGAAATATAAAATACACATAAAATTAGGTAGATTTGTAAATACATATACAAAATACACATCAAATAATGTAAATTTGAATGAAAATATATAAACAAATACACTTAAAATAACGTAAATTTGTATAAAATATATATGCAAGATACACATTAAATAATGTAAATGTGTATAAAAAATATATACAAAAACAAAAGAATAATGTAAAATCGTATCAAAATAAATACACAGAATATCAATAAAATAATGTAAATTTGTATGAAAATAAAGATGCAAAATTCACAAAAAATATCGCATTTTTTATAAAAATATATATACCAAAATACACATAAAATATTTAAATTTGTATTGAAATAAATATACAAAATGCATATACAGTAAGGTAAATTTGTATTGAAAGAGATATTCAAAAATACATATAAAACAATGTAAATTTGTTTGAAAATATATATACGAATACACATAAAATAAAGTAGATTTCTATAGAAATATATATACAAAATACATATGAAATTATGTAAATACGTATAAAAATATATATACAAAATACATATCAAATAATGTAAATTCGTGTCAAAATAAATAAACAAAATATCATGAAAAGAATGTGTATTTGTATGAAAATAGGTAATAGATAATAAATTTGTATAAAATATATATGCAAGATACACATTAAATAATGTAAATATGTATAAAAAAGTATATACAAAAAACAAATAGAATAATGTAAAATCGAATCAAAATAAATACACCGAATATTAATAAAATAATGTAAATTTGTATGAAAATAAAGATGCAAAATTCCCATAAAATAGCGCATTTCTTATAAAAATATATATACCAAAATACAGATAATATATTTAAATTTGTATTGAAATAAATATACAAAATGCACATACAAAAAGGTAAATTTGTATTGAAAGAGATATGCAAAAATACATATAAAACAATGTAAATTTGTTTCCAAATATATATACGAATACAAATAAAAAAACGTAGATTTCTATAAAAATATATATACAAAATACACATAAAATTAAGTAAATACGTATAAAAAAATGTATACAAAATACACATAAAATAATGTAAAATCGAATTAAAATAAATAAACAAAATACCAATAAAAGAATGTGTATTTGGATAAATATAAATATACTAAATACACATACAAAATAAACATAAAAAAAGGTAGATTTGTAATAAAATAAATGTACAAAATACACATAAAATAATGTAAATTTATATGAAAATATATATACAAATACACATAAAATACCATGAATCTGTATAAAAATATATATTCAAAATAAATATTAAATAATGTAAAAGCGTATAAAAATATATATACAAAGTACATATAAAATGAAAATTAAGATGCAAAATACCTATAAAATAACGCATTTTTTATAAAATTATTGATACCAAAATACACATAAAATATTTGGACTTGTGTTAAAATAACTGTACAGAATGCACATACAATAAGGTAAATTTGTATTGAAATAGATATGCAAAATGCATATAAAATAATGTAAATTTGTTTCAAAATATATATACGAATACACATAAAATAACGTAGATCTCTATAAAATTACATATACAAAATACACATAAAATTAAGTAAATACGTATAAAAAAATTTATACAAAATACACATAAAATAATGTAAACTCGTATAAATGTAAATAAACATTATACCAATAAAAGAATGTGTATTTGTATAAATATAAATATACAAAATGCACATATAATAACGTAAATTTATATAAAACTATATACATAAAATAACGCAAATTTCTATAAAAATAAATGTACAAAAATGAACATTAAATAAATTTGCATAAAAATATATATACAAAACACACATTAGATAATGTAAATGAGTATAAGAATATGTATACAAAATACCTATGAAACAATCTAAATTCGTATCGAATTAAATTAAGAAATACCAATAAAATAATGTAATTTTGGATGAAAATATATATACAAAATACACATAAAATAACCTAAATACAAATACAAATATACACATAAAATAATTTAAAATTGAATGAAATAAATATACAAAATAAACATAAAATAAGGTAAATTTGTAATGAAATATATGAAAAAATACACATAAAATAATGTAAATTTATATGAAAATATATATACAAATACATGAATTTGTATAAAATTTGTATCAAAATATATACTTATACACACAATAAAATAACGTAATTTTTTTATGAAAGTGTATATACAAAATACACATAAAATAATTTAAATACGTAAAAAAATATATATACAAAAAACACATAAAATAATGTAAATATATATGAAAATATATAAACAAATACTCATAAAATAATGTAAATTTGGATGAAATATATAGCATAAAATAATGTAAATTCGTATCAAAATAAATAAACAAAATACCAATAAAAGAATGTGTATTTCTATGAATATAAATATACAAAATACACATAAAATAACGTAAATTTATATAAAACTATATACAAAAATACACAGAAGTAATTAAATTTGTATGAAAATATATACAAAATACACACGAAATAAGCTAAATTTGAATTGAAATATTTATACAAAATTCATGAAATAAAGTAAATTTGTATCAAAATATTTACACAAATACACATATAATAACGTAAATTTGTATGAAAATATATCAACAAAATACACATTAAATAATGTAAATACGTATAAAAAAATATGTACAAAATACAATTATAATCATGTAATTCGTATCAAAATAAATAAACAAAATACCAATAAAATAATATAAATTTGTATAAGTAAACGTGTATGTTGCATATTTTTTCAATACAAATTTACCTTATTATATATGCATTTTGTATATTAATTTTAATACAAATTTAATTATTCGATGTGTATTTTTGTATCTGTATTTTTATAAACTTATTCTTTATTTTTTGGGTATTTTGCATCTTTATTTTCATACAAATTTACATTATTTTATTGATATTCTGCTCATTCATTTTGATAGGAATTGACATTATTCTATGTGTATTTTGTATATATTTTTCATACAAATTTACGTTATTTTATGTGTATTTGTTTATATATTTTGACACAAATTTACAATATTTTATGGGTATTTTGTATATACATTTCAAAAGAAATTTACCTAGTTTTATGTGTATTTTGTATATCTATTTTCATACAAACTCAAATTATTTCTATGTATTTTTGTATATATTTTAATACAAATTTTAGTTATGTTATGTGTATTTTGTAAATTTATTTTCATTCAAATATATATTATTTTATTGGTGTTTTGTTGATTTATATTGATACGAATTTATATTATTTTATGTACTTTGTATATATATTTTATACGCTTTTCCATTATTTGATATTTATTTTGAATATATATTTTATACAAATTCATGGTATTTTATGTGTATTTGTATATATATTTTCATATAAATTTACATTATTTTATGTGTATTTTGTACATATATTACAAATCTACCTTATTTTATGTTTATTTTGTATGTGTATTTTGTATATTTATATTTATCCAAATACACATTTTTTATTGGTATTTTGTTTATTTATTTTAATTCGAATTTACGTTCTTTTATCGGAATTTTATTTATTTATTTTGATACGAATTTTCATTTTTTTTTAGGTGTATTTGATATATATATCTTTATACATATTTACATAATTTTAAATGTATTCTGAATATATATTTTCATAGAAATTTACAGTATATGTATATGTATAGAAAATACACATGAAATAATCTAAATTCGTATCGAAATAAATGAACAAAATACCGATAAAATAATGTAATTTTGAATGAAAATATATATAGAAAATACACATAAAATAACGTAAATACAAATGAATATATACACATAAAATGATTTGAATTTGAATGAAAATAGATATAAAAATAAACTTAAAATAAGGCAAATTTATAATGAAATATATATACAAAATACACATAAAATAATGTAGATTTGTTTCAAAATATATATACGAATACACATAAAATAACATAGATTTCTATAGAAATATATATACAAAATACACATGAAATGTTGTAAATACGTATAAAAATATATATACAAAATACACATTAAATAATGTAAATTCGTGTCAAAATAAATAATTAAAATATCAATAAAAGAATGTGTATTTGTATTAAAATAAATATACAAAATACACATACAATAAGGTAAATCTGTATTGAAATAGATATGCAAAATACATATAAAACAATGTAAATTTGTTTCAAAATATATATACGAATACACATAAAATAACGTAGATTTGTATAAAAATATATATACAAAATACACAGAAAATGAAGTAAATACGTATAAGAAAATGTATACAAATTACACATAAAATAATGTAAATTCGTATCAAAATAGATAAACAAAATACCAATAAAAGAATGTGTATTTGTATAAATATAAATATACAAAATACACATAAAATAACGTAAATTTGTATAAAACTATATACAAAAATACACAGAAGTTATTAAATTCGTATGAAAATAGATATACAAAATACAGATAAAATAAGCTAAATTTGAATTGAAATGTATATAGAAAATACATAAAATAATGTAAAGTTTTATCAAAATGTTTATACAAATACATATAATAACGTAAATTTGTTTAAAAATATAAACAAAATACACATTAAGTAATGTAAATACGTATAAAAAATATGTACAAAATACACATATTATCATGTAATTCATATCAAACTAAATAAACAAAATATCAATAAAATAATGTAAATTTGTATGAGAAAACATATACAAATACATATAAAATAACGCTAATTTTCATAAAAAAATATGTCCAAAAATGAAAGTAAAATAAAGTAACTTTGGATAAAATATATATACAAAACACACATTAAATAATGTAAATGCGTACATAAAATAACCTAAACTTGTACAAAACTATATACAAAAATACACAAAAATAATTTAAATTTTTATGAAAAGAAATATACAAAATACACATAAAATTAGGTTAATTTGTATTGAAATACATATACAAAATACATATAAAATACTGTAAATTTGAAAGAAAATACATAAACAAATACACATATAATAACGTAAATTTGTATGAAATATATAATCAAAATACACATTAAATAATGTACATATGTATAAAAAAATATATACAAAACACAAATAGAATAATGTAAAATCGTATCAAAATATATACACAGAATATTAATAAAATAATGTAAATTTGTATGAAAATTAAGATGCAAAATACCTATAAAATAACGCATTTTTTATAAAAATATTGATACCAAAATACACATAAAATATTTGAATTTGTATTAAAATAAATATACAAAATGCACATAAAATAAGGTAAATTTGTATTGAAATAGATATGCAAAATACATATAAAATAATGTAAATTTGTTTCAAAATATATATACGAATACACATAAAATAACGTAGATTTCTATAAAAATACATATACAAAATACACATAATATTAAGTAAATATGTATAAAAAATATATACAAAATACACATAAAATAATGTAAATTCGTATAAATGTAAATAAACAATATACCAATAAAAGAATGTGTATTTGTAAAATACACATAAAATTACGTAGATTTCTATTAAAATAAATACACATATTATGAAGTAAATACGAATAAAAAAATGAATACAAAAAATACAAAAAAATCGTATAAAAAAAATAAACAAAATACCAGTAAAAGAATGTGTATTTGTATAAATATAAATATACAAAATACACATAAAATATCGTAAATTTGTATAAAACTATATACAAATATACACAGAAGTAATTAAATTTATATGAAAATATATATACAAAATACAGCTAAAATGAGCTAAATTTGATTTGAAATGTACATACAAAATACATAAAATAATGTAAATCTGTATCAAAATATTTATACAAATACATATAATAACGTAGATTTGTTTAAAAATATATAAACAAAATACACATTAAGTAATGTAAATACGTATAAAAAATATGTACAAAATACACATATAATCATGTAATTAGTATCAAAATAAATAAACAAAATAGCAATAAAATAATGTAAATTTGTATGAGAAAACATATAAAATAACGCAAATTTCTATAAAAATATATGTACAAAAATGCACATAAAATAAAGTAAATTTGCAAAAAAATATATATACAAAACACACACTAAATAATGTAAATGCGTACATAAAATAACCTAAATTTGTATAAAACTATATACAAAATACACAAAAATAATTTAAATTTGTTTGAAAAGAAATATACAAAATACACATAAAACTAGGTAAATTTGTATTGAAATACATATTCAAAATACACATCAAATAATGTAAATTTGAATGAAAATATATAAACAAATACACTTAAAATAACGTAAATTTGTATAAAATATATATGCAAGATACACATTAAATAATGTAAATGTGTATAAAAAATATATATACAAAAAAATAGAATAATGTAAAATCGTATCAAAATAAATACACAGAATATCAATAAAATAATGTAAATTTGTATGAAAATAAAGATGCAAAATTCCCAAAAATTATCGCATTTTTTATAAAAATATATTTACCAAAATACACATAAAATATTTAAATTTGTATTGAAATAAATATACAAAATGCATATACAGTAAGGTAAATTTGTATTGAAAGAGATATTCAAAAATACATATAAAACAATGTAAAGATGTTTCAAAATATATATACGAATACACATAAAATAAAGTAGATTTCTATAGAAATATATATACAAAATACATATGAAATTACGTAAATACGTATAAAAAAATATATACAAAATACATATCAAATAATGAAAATTCGTGTCAAAATAAATAAACAAAATATCATGAAAAGAATGTGTATTTGTATGAAAATAGATAATAGATAATAAATTTGTATAAAATATATATGCAAGATACACATTAAATAATGTAAATATGTATAAAAAAGGTATATACAAAAAACAAATAGAATAATGTAAAATCGTATCAAAATAAATACACAGAATATTAATAAAATAATGTAAATTTGTATGAAAATAAAGATGCAAAATTCCCATAAAATTGCGCATTTCTAATAAAAATATATATACCAAAATACACATAATATATTTAAATTTGTATTGAAATAAATATACAAAATGCACATTCAAAAAGTTAAATTTATATTGAAAGAGATATGCAAAAATACATATAAAACAATGTAAATTTGTTTCAAAATATATATACGAATACAAATAAAAAAACGTAGATTTCTATAAAAATATATATACAAAATACACATAAAATTAAGTAAATACGTATAAAAAAATGTATACAAAATACACATAAAATAATGTAATTTCGAATTAAAATAAATGTAAATTTGAATGAAAATATAAAAACAAATACACTTCAAATAACGTAAATTTGTATAAAATATATATGCAAGATACACATTAAATAATGTAAATGTGTATAAAAAAATATATACAAAAAACAAAAAGAATAATGTAAAATCGTATCAAAATAAATACACAGAATATCAATAAAATAATGTAAATTTGTATGAAAATAAAGATGCAAAATTCCCAAAAATATCGCATTTTTTATAAAAATATATATACCAAAATACACATAAAATATTTAAATTTGTATTGAAATAAATATACAAAATGCATATACAATAAGGTAAATTTGTATTGAAAGAGATATTCAAAAATACATATAAAACAATGTAAATTTGTTTCAAAATATATATACGAATACACATAAAATAAAGTAGATTTCTATAGAAATATATATACAAAATACATATGAAATTATGTAAATACGTATAAAAATATATATACAAAATACATATCAAATAATGTAAATTCGTGTCAAAATAAATAAACAAAATATCATGAAAAGAATGTGTATTTGTATGAAAATAGATAATAGATAATAAATTTGTATAAAATATATATGCAAGATTAAATAATGTAAATATGTATAAAAAAGTATATACAAAAAACAAATAGAATAATGTAAAATCGTATCAAAATAAATACACCGAATATTAATAAAATAATGTAAATTTGTATGAAAATAAAGATGCAAAATTCCCATAAAATAGCGCATTTCTTATAAAAATATATATACCAAAATACACATAATATATTTAAATTTGTATTGAAATAAATATACAAAATGCACATACAATAAGGTAAATTTGTATTGAAAGAGATATGCAAAAATACATATAAAACAATGTAAATTTGTTTCAAAATATATATACGAATACAAATAAAAAAACGTAGATTTCTATAAAAATATATATACAAAATACACATAAAATTAAGTAAATACGTATAAAAAAAATGTATACAAAATACACATAAAATAATGTAAATTCGAATTAAAATAAATAAACAAAATACCAATAAAAGAATGTGTATTTGGATAAATATAAATATACTAAATACACATACAAAATAAACATAAAATAAGGTAGATTTGTAATAAAATATATGTACAAAATACACATAAAATAATGTAAATTTATATGAAAATATATATACAAATACACATAAAATACCATGAATCTGTATAAAAATATATATTCAAAATAAATATTAAATAATGTAAAAGCGTATAAAAATATATATACAAAGTACATATAAAATGAAAATTAAGATGCAAAATACCTATAAAATAACGCATTTTTTATAAAATTATTGATACCAAAATACACATAAAATATTTGAACTTGTATTAAAATAAATATACAAAATGCACATACAATAAGGTAAATTTGTATTGAAATAGATATGCAAAATACATATAAAATAATGTAAATTTGTTTCAAAATATATATACGAATACACATAAAATAACGTAGATTTCTATAAAATTACATATACAAAATACACATAAAATTAAGTAAATACGTATAAAAAAATGTATACAAAATACACATAAAATAATGTAAATTCGTATAAATGTAAATAAACAATATACCAATAAAAGAATGTGTATTTGTATAAATATAAATATACAAAATGCACATAAAATAACGTAAATTTATATAAAACTATATACATAAAATAACGCAAATTTCTATAAAAATAAATGTACAAAAATGAACATTAAATAAATTTGCATAAAAATATATACAAAACACACATTAGATAATGTAAATGAGTATAAAAATATGTATACAAAATACCTATGAAACAATCTAAATTAGTATCGAATTAAATTAAGAAATACCAATAAAATAATGTAATTTTGGATGAAAATATATATACAAAATACACATAAAATAACCTAAATACAAATACAAATATACACATAAAATAATTTAAAATTGAATGAAATAAATATACAAAATAAACATAAAATAAGGTAAATTTGTAATGAAATATATGAAAAAATACACATAAAATAATATAAATTTATATGAAAATATATATACAAATACACATTAAATAACATGAATTTGTATAAAATTTGTATCAAAATATATACTTATACACACAATAAAATAACGTAATTTTTTTATGAAAATGTATATACAAAATACACATAAAATAATTTAAATACGTAAAAAAATATATATACAAAAAACACATAAAATAATGTAAATATGTATGAAAATATATAAACAAATACTCATAAAATAATGTAAATTTGGATAAAATATATATCATAAAATAATGTAAATTCGTATCAAAATAAATAAACAAAATACCAATAAAAGAATGTGTATTTGTATGAATATAAATATACAAAATACACATAAAATAACGTAAATTTATATAAAACTATATACAAAAATACACAGAAGTAATTAAATTTGTATGAAAATATATACAAAATACACACGAAATAAGCTAAATTTGAATTGAAATATATATACAAAATACATGAAATAAAGTAAATTTGTATCAAAATATTTATACAAATACACATATAATAACGTAAATTTGTATGAAAATATATAAACAAAATACACATTAAATAATGTAAATACGTATAAAAAATATGTACAAAATACACATATAATCATGTAATTCGTATCAAAATTAATAAACAAAATACCAATAAAATAACATAAATTTGTATGAGTAAACGTGTATGTTGCATATTTTTCAATACAAATTTACCTTATTATATATGCATTTTGTATATTAATTTTAATACAAATTTAATTATTCGATGTGTATTTTAGTATCTGTATTTTTATAAACTTATTCTTTATTTCTTGGGTATTTTGCATCTTTATTTTCATACTAATTTACATTATTTTATTGATATTCTGCTCATTCATTTTGACAGGAATTGACATTATTCTATGTGTATTTTGTTTATATTTTTCATACAAATTTACGTTATTTTATGTGTATTTGTTTATATATTTTGACACAAATTTACAATATTTTATGGGTATTTTGTATATACATTTCAAAAGAAATTTACTTAGTTTTATGTGTATTTTGTATATCTATTTTCATACAAACTCAAATTATTTCTATGTATTTTTGTATATATTTTAATACAAATTTTAGTTATGTTATGTGTATTTTGTAAATTTATTTTCATTCAAATATATATTATTTTACTGGTGTTTTGTTGATTTATATTGATACGAATTTATATTATTTTATATGTACTTTGTATATATATTTTTATACGCTTTTCCATTATTTAATATTTATTTTGAATATATATTTTTATACAAATTCATGGTATTTTATGTGTATTTGTATATATATTTTCATATAAATTTACATTATTTTATGTGTATTTTGTACATATATTTTATTACAAATCTACCTTATTTTATGTTTATTTTGTATGTGTATTTTGTATATTTATATTTATCCAAATACATATTTTTTATTGGTATTTTGTTTATTTATTTTAATTCGAATTTACGTTCTTTTATCGGAATTTTATTTATTTATTTTGATACGAATTTTCATTTTTTTTAGGTGTATTTGATATATATATTTTTATACTTATTTACATAATTTTATATGTATTTTGAATATATATTTTCATAGAAATTTACTCTATATGTATATGTATAGAAAATACACATGAAATAATCTAAATTCGTATCGAAATAAATGAACAAAATACCGATAAAATAATGTAATTTTGAATGAAAATATATATAGAAAATACACATAAAATAACGTAAATACAAATGAATATATACACATAAAATGATTTGAATTTGAATGAAAATAGATATAAAAATAAACTTAAAATAAGGCAAATTTATAATGAAATATATATACAAAATACACATAAAATAATGTAGATTTGTTTCAAAATATATATACGAATACACATAAAATAACGTAGATTTCTATAGAAATATATATACAAAATACACATGAAATGTTGTAAATACGTATAAATATATATACAAAATACACATTAAATAATGTAAATTCGTGTCAAAATAAATAATTAAAATATCAATAAAAGAATGTGTATTTGTATTAAAATAAATATACAAAATACACATACAATAAGGTAAATCTGTATTGAAATAGATATGCAAAATACATATAAAACAATGTAAATTTGTTTCAAAATATATATACGAATACACATAAAATAACGTAGATTTGTATAAAATATATATACAAAATACACATAAAATGAAGTAAATACGTATAAGAAAATGTATACAAAATACACATAAAATAATGTAAATTTGTATCAAAATAAATAAACAAAATACCAATAAAAGAATGTGTATTTGTATAAATATAAATATACAAAATACACATAAAATAACGTAAATTTGTATAAAACTATATACAAAAATACACAGAAGTTATTAAATTCGTATGAAAATAGATATACAAAATACAGATAAAATAAGCTAAATTTGAATTGAAATGTATATAGAAAATACATAAAATAATGTAAATTTGTATCAAAATATTTATAAAAATACATATAATAACGTAAATTTGTTTAAAAATATATAAACAAAATACACATTAAGTAATGTAAATACGTATAAAAAATATGTACAAAATACACATATAATCATGTAATTCGTATCAAACTAAATAAACAAAATATCAATAAAATAATGTAAATTTGTATGAGAAAACATATACAAATACATATAAAATAACGCTAATTTCCATAAAAATATATGTCCAAAAATGAACGTAAAATAAAGTAACTTTGGATAAAAATATATATACAAAACACACATTAAATAATGTAAATGCGTACATAAAATAACCTAAATTTGTATAAAACTATATACAAAAATACACAAAATAATTAAAATTTTTATGAAAAGAAATATACAAAATACACATAAAATTAGGTTAATTTGTATTGAAATACATATACAAAATACATATAAAATAATGTAAATTTGAAAGAAAATATATAAACAAATACACATATAATAACGTAAATTTGTATGAAATATATAATCAAAATACACATTAAATAATGTAAATATGTATAAAAAATATATACAAAACACAAATAGAATAATGTAAAATCGTATCAAAATATATACACAGAATATTAATAAAATAATGTAAATTTGTATGAAAATTAAGATGCAAAATACCTATAAAATAACGCATTTTTATAAAAATATTGATACCAAAATACACATAAAATATTTGAATTTGTATTAAAATAAATATACAAAATGCACATACAATAAGGTAAATTTGTATTGAAATAGATATGCAAAATACATATAAAATAATGTAAATTTGTTTCAAAATATATATACGAATACACATAAAATAACGTAGATTTCTATAAAAATACATATACAAAATACACATAATATTAAGTAAATACGTATAAAAAAATATATACAAAATACACATAAAATAATGTAAATTCGTATAAATGTAAATAAACAATATACCAATAAAAGAATGTGTATTTGTAAAATACACATAAAATAACGTAGATTTCTATAAAAATAAATACACATAAAATGAAGTAAATACGTATAAAAAAATGAATACAAAAAATACATAAAAATCGTATCAAAATAAATAAACAAAATACCAGTAAAAGAATGTGTATTTGTATAAATATAAATATACAAAATACACATAAAATATCGTAAATTTGTATAAAACTATATACAAAAATACACAGAAGTAATTAAATTTGTATGAAAATATACAGTAAATATACAGCTAAAATGAGCTAAATTTGATTTGAAATGTACATACAAAATACATAAAATAATGTAAATCTGTATCAAAATATTTATACAAATACATAAAATAACGTAGATTTGTTTAAAAATATATAAACAAAATACACATTAAGTAATGTAAATACGTATAAAAATATGTACAAAATACACATATAATCATGTAATTCGTATCAAAATAAATAAACAAAATAGCAATAAAATAATGTAAATTTGTATGAGAAAACATATAAAATAACGCAAATTTCTATAAAAATATATGTACAAAAATGCACATAAAATAAAGTAAATTTGCAAAAAATATATATACAAAACACACACTAAATAATGTAAATGCGTACATAAAATAACCTAAATTTGTATAAAACTATATACAAAAATACACAAAAATAATTTAAATTTGTTTGAAAAGAAATATACAAAATACACATAAAATTAGGTAAATTTGTATTGAAATACATATACAAAATACACATCAAATAATGTAAATTTGAATGAAAATATATAAACAAATACACTTAAAATAACGTAAATTTGTATAAAATATATATGCAAGATACACATTAAATAATGTAAATGTGTATAAAAAAATATATACAAAAAACAAATAGAATAATGTAAAATCGTATCAAAATAAATACACAGAATATCAATAAAATAATGTAAATTTGTATGAAAATAAAGATGCAAAATTCCCAAAATTATCGCATTTTTTATAAAAATATATTTACCAAAATACACATAAAATATTTAAATTTGTATTGAAATAAATATACAAAATGCATATACAGTAAGGTAAATTTGTATTGAAAGAGATATTCAAAAATACATATAAAACAATGTAAATTTGTTTCAAAATATATATATATATGAATACACATAAAATAAAGTAGATTTCTATAGAAATATATATACAAAATACATATGAAATTATGTAAATACGTAAAAAATATATATACAAAATACATATCAAATAATGTAAATTCGTGTCAAAATAAATAAACAAAAAATCATGAAAAGAATGTGTATTTGTAAGAAAATAGATAATAGATAATAAATTTGTATAAAATATATATGCAAGATACACATTAAATAATGTAAATATGTATATAAAGTATATACAAAAAACAAATAGAATAATGTAACATCGTATCAAAATAAATACACCGAATATTAATAAAATAATGTAAATTTGTATGAAAATAAAGATGCAAAATTCCCATAAAATAGCGCATTTCTTATAAAAATATATATACCAAAATACACATAAAATATTTAAATTTGCATTGAAATAAATATACAAAATGCACATACAATAAGGTAAATTTGTATTGAAAGAGATATGCAAAAATACATATAAAACAATGTAAATTTGTTTCAAAATATATATACGAATACAAATAAAAAAACGTAGATTTCTATAAAAATATATATACAAAATACACATAAAATTAAGTAAATACATATAAAAAAATGTATACAAAATACACATAAAATAATGTAAATTTCAAAATAAATAAAAATTTGAATGAAAATATAAAAAAAGACACTTAAAATAACGTAAATTTGTATAAAATATATATGCAAGATACACATTAAATAATGTAAATGTGTATAAAAAAATATATACAAAAAACAAATAGAATAATGTAAAATCGTATCAAAATAAATACACAGAATATCAATAAAATAATGTAAATTTGTATGAAAATAAAGATGCAAAATTCCCAAAAATTATCGCATTTTTTATAAAAATATATGTACCAAAATACACATAAAATATTTAAATTTGCATTGAAATAAATATACAAAATGCACATACAATAAGGTAAATTTGTATTGAAAGAGATATGCAAAAATACATATAAAACAATGTAAATTTGTTTCAAAATATATATACGAATACAAATAAAAAAAACGTAGATTTCTATAAAAATATATATACAAAATACACATAAAATTAAGTAAATACGTATAAAAAAATGTATACAAAATACACATAAAATAATGTAAATTCGATTTAAAATAAATAAACAAAATACCAATAAAAGAATGTGTATTTGGATAAATATAAATATACAAAATACATATATAAAATAAACATAAAATAAGGTAGATTTGTAATAAAATATATGTACAAAATACACATAAAATAATGTAAATTTATATGAAAATATATATACAAATACACATAAAATACCATGAATTTGTATAATAATATATATTCAAAATGAATATTAAATAATGTAAAAGCGTATAAAAATATATATACAAAGTACATATAAAATAATTTAAATTATTATAAATATAAATCAACAAAACACCAATAAAATAATATATATATATATGAATGAAAATAAATTTACAAAATACACATAACATAACTAAAATTTGTATTAAAATATATACAAAAATACATAGAAATAATTTGAGTTTGTATGAAAATAGATATACAAAATACACATAAAACTAGGTAAATTTCTTTTGAAATGTATATACAAATATATAAAATATTATAAATTTGTGTCAAAATATATAAACAAATACACATAAAATAACGTAAATTTGTATGAAAAATATATACAAAATACACATAGAATAATGTCAATTCGTATCAAAATGAATGAGCAGAATATCAATAAAATAATGTATATTTGTATGAAAATAAAGATGCAAAATACAAAAAATAAAGCATATGTTTATAAAATACAGATACAAAAATACACATCGAATAATTAAATTTGTATTAAAATTAATATACAAAATGCGTATATAATAATGTAAATTTGTATTGAAAAAATATGCAACATACACGTTTACTCATACAAATTTATATTATTTTATTGGTATTTTGTTTATTTATTTTGATACGAATTACATGATTATGTGTATTTTGTATATATTTTTTATACGTATTTACATTATTTAAAGTGTATTTTGTTTATATATTTTGATACAAACTTACGTTATTATATGTGTATTTGTATAAATATTTTGATACAAATTGACTTTATTTCATGTATTTTGTATATATATTTCGATTCAAATTTAGCTTATTTTGTGTGTATGTTGTATATTTTCATACAAATTTAATTACTTCTGTGTATTTTTGTATATAGTTTTATATAAATTTACGTTATTTTATGTGTATTTTGTATATTTATATTTATACAAATACACATTCTTTTATTGGTATTTTGTTTATTTATTTTGATACAATTTACATTATTTTATGTATTTTGTATACATTTATTTATACGTATTTACTTCATTTTATGTGTATTTTGAATATATATATATATATATATATATATATATATATATATATATATATATATATATATATATATATATAGATATATATATATATATATATATATGTATTTTGAAACAAATTTGCTTTATGTATATGTATCTATTTCAATACAAATTTACCTTATTGTATGTGTTTTTATATATTTATTTTAATTCAAATCTAATTTTTTATGTGTATTTTGGTATATATTTTATAACAAAAAAATGCGTTATTTTATGGGTATTTTGCCTCTTTTTTCATACAAATTTACATTATTTTATTAATATTCTGTATTTATTTTGATACGATTTTACATTATTCTATTTGTTTTGTATATATTTTTTTTATACAAATTTACGTTATTTTAAGTGTATTTGTTTATGTATTTTCATTCAAATTTACATTATTTTATGTATTTTGTATATGTATTTCCATACAAATTTACCTAATTTATATATTTTGTATATTTATTTTCATACAAATTTAAAAATATTTGTGTATTTTTATATAGTTTGATACAAATTTAGGTTATTTTATGTGTATTTTGAATATCTATTAAATATATATACAAAATACATATGAAATTATGTAAATACGTATAAAAATATATATACAAAATACATATCAAATAATGTAAATTCGTGTCAAAATAAATAAACAAAATATCATGAAAAGAATGTGTATTTGTATGAAAATAGATAATAGATAATAAATTTGTATAAAATATATATGCAAGATACACATTAAATAATGTAAATATGTATAAAAAAGTATATACAAAAAACAAATAGAATAATGTAAAATCGTATCAAAATAAATACACAGAATATTAATAAAATAATGTAAATTTGTATGAAAATAAAGATGCAAAATTCCCATATAATAGCGCATTTCTTATAAAAATATATATACCAAAATACACATAAAATTTTTAAATTTGTATTGAAATAAATATACAAAATGCATATACAATAAGATAAATTTGTATTGAAAGAGATATGCAAAAATACATATAAAACAATGTAAATTTGTTTCAAAATATATATACGAATACAAATAAAAAAACGTAGATTTCTATAAAAATATATATACAAAATACACATAAAATTAAGTAAATACGATTAAAAAATGTATTCAAAATACACATAAAATAATGTAAATTCGAATTAAAATAGATAAACAAAATACCAATAAAAGAATGTGTATTTGGATAAATATAAATATACAAAATACACATACAAAATAAACATAAAATAAGGTAGATTTGTAATAAAATATATGTACAAAATACACATACAATAATGTAAATTTATATGAAAATATATATACAAATACACATAAAATACCATGAATTTGTATAAAAATATATATTCAAAATAAATATTAAATAATGTAAGAGCGTATAAAAATATATATACAAAGTACATATAAAATGAAAATTAAGATGCAAAATACCTATAAAATAACGCATTTTTTATAAAATTATTGATACCAAAATACACATAAAATATTTGAACTTGTATTAAAATAAATATACAAAATGCACATACAATAAGGAAAATTTGTATTGAAATAGATATGCAAAATACATATAAAATAATGTAAATTTGTTTCAAAATATATATACGAATACACATAAAATAACGTAGATTTCTATAAAAATACATATACAAAATACACATAATATTAAGTAAATACGTATAAAAAATGTATACAAAATACACATAAAATAATGTAAATTCGTATAAATGTAAATAAACAATATACCAATAAAAGAATGTGTATTTGTATAAATATAAATATACAAAATGCACATAAAATAACGTAAATTTATATAAAACTATATACATAAAATAACGCAAATTTCTATAAAAATATATGTACAAAAATGAACATAAAATAAATTTGCATTAAAATATATATACAAAACACACTTTAGATAATGTAAATGAGTATAAAAATATGTATACAAAATTCCTATGAAATAATCTAAATTCGTTTCGAATTAAATTAAGAAATACCAATAAAATAATGTAATTTTGGATGAAAATATATATACAAAATACACATAAAATAACCTAAATACAAATACAAGTATACACATAAAATAATTTAAAATTGAATGAAATAAATATACAAAATAAACATAAAATAAGGTAAATTTGTAATGAAATATATGAAAAATACACATAAAATAATATAAATTTGTATGAAAATATATATACAAATACACATTAAATAACATGAATTTGTATAAAATTTGTATCAAAATATATACTTATACACACAATAAAATAACGTAATTTTTTTAAGAAAATGTATATACAAAATACACATAAAATAATTTAAATACGTAGAAAAATATATATACAAAAAACACATAAAATAATGTAAATTTGGATAAAATATATATACAAAATGAACATTAAATAATGTAAATATGTATAAAAAAATATACAAAATACACATAGAATAATGTTAAATCGTATCAAAATAAATAAAGAGAATATCAATAAAATAATGTAAATTTGTATGAAAATAAAGATGCAAAATATCCATATAATAACGCATATTTGCATAAAAATATATATACAAAAATACATATAAAATAGTTAAGTTTGTATTAAAATAAATATACAAAATGCACGTACAATAAAGTAAATTTGTATTGAAATAGATATGCAAAATACACATCAATAATGTAAATTTGTATCAAAATATATATACGAATACTCATAAAATAGAGTAAATTTCTATGAAAATATACATACAAAATAGATATACAAAATACACATATAACTATTTAAATTTGTATTTAAATACATGTACAAAAAACACATAAAATAATGTAGATTTGTATGAAATGAAAACAAATACATTTTATATAAAATATATATACAAAATACACATAGAATAATGTAAAATCATATCAAAATAAATACACAGAATATCAATAAAATAATGTAAATTTGTATGAAAATAAAGATGCAAAATACCCATAAAATAAAGCATATTTTTATAAAAATACATATACAAAAATACACATAGATTAATCAAATTTGTATTAAAATTAATATACAAAATGCACATACAATAAGGTAAATTTGTATTGAAAAAATATGCAAAATACACATAAAATAATGTAAATTTGTTTCAAAATATATATACGAATACACATAAAATAACGCAGATTTCTATAGAAATATATATACAAAATACACTTGAAATAATGTAAATACGTATAAAATATATATACAAAATACACATTAAATAATGTTAATTCGTGTCAAAATAAATAAACAAAATATCATGAAAAGAATGTGTATTTGTATGAAAATAGATATACAAAATACACATAAAATAACCTAAATTTGTATAAAACTATATACAAAAATACACAAAAATAATTTAAACTTGTATGAAAATAAATATACAAAAAACATATAAAATAGGTAAATTTGTATTGAAATACATATACAAAATACACATAAAATAATGTAAATTTGAATGAAAATATATAAACATATAGACTTAAAATAACGTAAATTTGTATCAAATATATATACAAAAAACACATTAAATAATGTAAATATGTATAAAAAAATATATACAAAACACAAATAAAATAATGTAAAATCGTATCAAAATAAATACAGAAAATATTAATAAAATAATGTAAATATGTATGAAAATTAAGATGCAAAATACCCATAAAATAACGCATTTTTTATAAAAATATAAATACGAAAAAAACATAAAATATTTGATTTTGTATTAAAATAAATAGATATACAAAATACACATAAAATAAGCTAAATTTGAATTGAAATATATATACAAAATACATAAAATAATGTAAATATGTATCAAAATACCTATACAAATACACATATAATAACGTAAATTTGAATAAAAATATATAAACAAAATACACATTCAATAATGTAAATACGTATAAAAAATGTAAAAATACACAAATAATCATGTAATTCGTATCAAAATAAATAGACAAAATACCAATAAAATAATGTAAATTTCTATGAGAAAACATATACAAAATACACATAAATAACGCAAATATCAATAAAAATATATATAATATAATATATTTTATACATATTTAAAATATTTAATGTATATTTTGTATATATATATTTATCAAATTTACGTGATTTTATATGTATTTGTTTATATATTTTCATACAAATTTACATTATTTTATGTGAGTTTTGTATATGTATTTCAATACAAATTTGCCTAACTTTATGTGTATTTTGCATATCTATTTTCAAACAAATTTAAATTATTTTTGTATATTGTTGTATATATTTTATACAAATTTTAGTTATTTTATTTGTTTTTATATATATTTTCCTACAAATATACATTCTTTTATTGGAATTTTGTGTATTTAATTTTTACGAATTTACATTATTTTATGTGTATTTGTATATATATTTTCTACGTATTTAAACTATTTTATGTGTATTTTATATACATTTTCATAAAATTTACGCTATTTTATTGTGTGTATTCGTATATATTTTGAAACATTTTATACAAATTCATGTTATTTTATGTGTATTTGTATATATATTTTCATACAAATTTATATTATTTTATGTGTATTCTTACATATATTTTATTACAAATTTACCTTATTTTATGTTTATTTTGTATATTTATTTCATTCAATTTTAAATTATTTAATGTGTATATTTGTATTTGTATTTAGGTTATTTTATGTGTGTTTTTATATATATTTTCATCCAAAATTACATTATTTTATTGTTATTTTCTTAATTTAACTCGATACGAATTTAGATTATTTCATAGGTATTTTGTATACATATTTTTTTACTCATTTACATTATCTAATGTGTGTTTTGTATATATTTTTATGCAAACTAATTTTATGTGCATTTTGTACATATATTTTAGAGAAACTTAAAACGTTATTTTATGTGTATTTTGTATATGTTTTCTCATACAAATTTACATTATTTAATTAGTTTTTTGTTTATTTATTTTGATACGAATGACTTGATTATTGGTGTATTTTGTAAGTATTTTTTATACGTATTTACATTACTTAATGTGTATTTTGTTTATATATTTTTTTACAAATTTACGTGATTATATGTGTATTTGTTAAAAATATTTTGAAACGAATTTACTTTATTTTATGTATTTTGTATATATATTTCAATTCAAATTTAGCTTATTTTGTGTGTATTTTGTATATCTATTTTCATACAAATTTAATTACTTCTGAGTATTTTTGTATATAGTTTTATACAAATTTACGTTATTTTATGTGCATTTTGTATATTTATATTTATACAAATACACATTCTCTTATTGGTATTTTGTTTATTTATATTTATACGAATTTACATTATTTTATGTGTATTTTGTATACATTTTTCATTCGTATTTACTTAATTTTATTTGTATTTTGTATATATATATATTTAAAAAAATCTACGATATTTTATGTATATTCGTATATATATTTTGAAACAAATTTAAATTGTTTTATATGTATTTTGCATATCTATTTCAATACAAATTTACCTTATTGTATGTGCATTTTGTATATTTATTTTAATACAAATTCAAATATTTTTTGTGTATTTTGGTATATATAATTTTTTTTAAAAAATGCGTTATTTTATAGGTATTTTGCATCTTAGTTTTCATAGAAATGTACATTATTTTATTAATATTCTGTGTATATATTTTGATACGATTTTATATTATACTATTTGTGTTTTGTATATATTTTTTTATACATATTTTCATTATTTAATGTGTATTTTTATATATATTTTATACAAATTAACGTCATTTTAAGTGTATTTGTTTATATAATTTCATTCAAATTTACATTATTTTAAGTGTATTTTGTATATGTATTTCAATACAAATTTACCTAATTTTATGTGTATTTTGTATATTTATTTTCATACAAATTTAAATAATTTTGTGTTTTTTTGTATATACATATAGAGTAAATTTCTATGAAAATATATATTCAAAATACATATAAAATTATGTAAATAAGTATAAAAATATATATATCAAATACACCTAAAAAATGAAAATTCGTATCAAAATAAATAAACAAAATTCCGATAAAAGAACGTATATTTGTAGGAAAATAAATATACAAAATACACATAAAATTACGAAAATTTGAATAAAAGTATATACAAAAAAACAAAAAAATAAATTTCAATTTGTATGAAAATAGATATACAAAATACACATATAATTAGTTAAATTTGTATTTAAATACATGTACAAAATACACATAAAATAATGTAAATTTGTATGAAATGAAAACAAATTCACATAAAATAACGTACATTTGTATAAAATAGATATACAAAATATACATAGAATAATGTAAAATCGTATCAAAATAAATACACAGAATATCAATAAAATAATGTAATTTTGTATGAAAATAAAGATGCAAAATACCCATAAAATAAAGCATATTTTTTTAAATACATATACAAGAATACACATAGAATAATTAAATTTGTATTAAAATTAATATACAAAATGCACGTACAATAAGGAAATTTGTATTGAAAAATATACAAAATGCACATAAAACAATGTATATTTGTTTTAAAATATATATACGAATACACATAAAATAACGTATATTTCTATAGAAATATATATACAAAATACACATGAAATGACGTTAATACGTATAAAAATATATATACACAATACACATTAAATAATGTAAATTCGCATCAAAATAAATAAACAAAATATCAATAAAAGAATGTGTATTTGTATGAAAATAGATATACAAAATACACATAAAATATTGTAAATTTGTATAAAACTCTATTAAAAAATACACAAAAATAATTTAAATTTGTATAAAAATATAAATACAAAATACACATAAAACTAGTTAAATTTCTATTGAAATACATATACAAAATACACATAAAATAATGTAAATTTGAATGAAAATATATAAACAAATACACTTAAAATAACGTAAATTTGTATGAAATATATATAGAAAATACACATTAAATAATGTAAATATGTATAAAAAAATATATACAAAACACAAATAGAATAATGTAAAATAGTATCAAAATAAATACACAGAATATTAATAAAATAATGTAAATTTGTATGAAAATAAAGATGCAAAATACCCAAATTTTTAATGAAAATATATATACCAAAATACACATAAAATATTTAAATTTGTATTACAATAAATATACAAAATGCACATAAAATAAGGTAAATTTGTATTGAAATAGATATGCAAAATACACATAAAACAATGTAAATTTGTTTCAAAATATATATACGAATACACATAAAATAACGTAGATTTCTATAAAAATATATATACAAAATACACATAAAATGAAGTAAATACGTATAAGAAAATGTATACAAAATACACATCAAATAATGTAAATTCGTATCAAAATAAATAAACTAAATGCCAATAAAAGAATGTTTACTTGTATAAATATAAATATACAAAATACACATAAAATAACGTAAAATTGTATAAAACTATATACAAAAATAAACAAAAATAATTAAATTTGTATGAAAATAGATATACAAAGGCACATAAAATAAGCTAAATTTGATTTGAAATAAATATAGAAAATACATAAAATAATGTAAATTTGTATCAAAATATATATTCAAATACACATATATTAAAATTAATATACAACATGCGTATATAATATGCAACCTACACGTTTACTCATACAAATTTATATTATTTTATTGGTATTTTGTTTATTTATTTGATACGAATTAAATGATTTTATGTTTAATTTGTAAATATTTTTTTATACGTATTTACATTATTTAATGTGTATTTTGTTAATATATTTTCATACAAATGTACGTTATTATATGTGTATTTGTATAAATATTTTGATACAAATTTACTTTATTTCATGTATTTGTATATATATTTCAATTCAAATTTAGCTTATTTTGTGTATTTTGTATATATTCATACAAATTTAATTACTTCTGTGTATTTTGTATATAGTTTTATATAAATTTACGTTATTTTATGTGTATTTTGTATATTTTATTTATACAAATACACATTCTTTTATTGCTATTTTGTTTATTTATTTTGATACAATTTACATTATTTTATGTGTATTTTATACATTTTATACGTATTTACTTCATTTTATGTGTATTTTGTATATATATTTTTATAGAAATCTACGTTATTATATGTGTATTCGTATATATATTTTGAAACAAATTTACATTGTTTTATATGTATTTTGCATATCTATTTCAATACAAATTTACCTTATTGTATGTGTTTTTTGTATATTTATTTTAATACAAATTTAATTTTTGATGTGTATTTTGGTATATATATTTTTATAAATAAAAAAATGCGTTATTTTATGGGTATTTTGCTTCTTTATTTTCATACAAATTTACATTATTTTATTATTATTCTGTGTATTTATTTTGATACGATTTTACATTATTCTATTTGTGTTTTGTACATATTTTTTATACAAATTTACGTTATTTTAAGTGTATTTGTTTATGTATTTTCATTCAAATTTACATTATTTTATGTGAATTTTGTGTATGTATTTCAATACAAATTTACCTAATTTTATGTGTATTTTGTATATTTATTTTCATACAAATTTAAAATATTTTTGTGTATTTTTGTATATAGTTTGATTCAAATTTAGGTTATTTTATGTATTTTGTGTATCTATTTTCATACAAATACACATTCTTTTATTGATATTTTGTTTATTTATTTTGACGCGAATTTTATGTGAATTTGTTTTCATTTCATACAAATTTACATTATTTTATGTGTATTTTGTACATGTATTTAAATACAAATTTAACTAATTATATGTGTATTTTGTATATCTATTTTCATAGAAATTGAAATTTATTATTTTTTTTGTATATATTTTTATTCAAATTTTCGTAATCTTATAAAAATATATATACCAAAATACACATACAATATTAAAATTTGCATTGAAATAAATATACAAAATGCACATACAATAAGGTAAATTTGTATTGAAAGAGATATGCAAAAATATATATAAAACAATGTAAATTTGTTTCAAAATATATATACGAATACAAATAAAAAAACGTAGATTTCTATAAAAATATATATACAAAATACACTTAAAATTAAGTAAATACGTATAAAAAATGTATACAAAATACACATAAAATAATGTAAATTCGAATTAAAATAAATAAACAAAATACCAATAAAAGAATGTGTATTTGGATAAATATAAATATACAAAATACACATACAAAATAAACATAAAATAAGGTAGATTTGTAAAAAAAATATATGTACAAAATACACATAAAATAATGTAAATTTATATAAAATATATATACAAATACACATAAAATACCATGAATTTGTATAAAAATATATATTCAAAATAAATATTAAATAATGTAAAAGCGTATGAAAATATATATACAAAGTACATATAAAATAATGTAAATTCGTATCAATATAAATCAACAAAACACCAATAAAATAATATATATTTGAATGAAAATAAATTTACAAAATACACATAACATAACTAAAATTTGTATTAAAATATATACAAAAATACATAGAAATAATTTGAGTTTGTATGAAAATAGATATACAAAATACACATAAAACTAGGTAAATTTCTTTTGAAAAGTATATACAAAATACCCATAAAATATTGTAAATTTGTGTCAAAATATATAAACAAATACACATTAAATAACGTAAATTTGTATGAAAAATATATACAAAATACACATAGAATAATGTCAATTCGTATCAAAATGAATGAGCAGAATATCAATAAAATAATGTAAATTTGTATGAAAATAAAGATGCAAAATACCCAAAAAATAAAGCATATGTTTATAAATATACAGATACAAAAATACACATCGAATAATTAAATTTGTATTAAAATTAATATACAAAATGCGTATATAATAAGGTAAATTTGTATTGAAAAAATATGCAACATACACGTTTACTCATACAAATTTATATGATTTTATTGGTATTTTGTTTTTTTTATTTTGATACGAATTACATGATTATATGTGTATTTTGTACATATTTTTTTTATACGTATTTACATTATTTAATGTGTATTTTGTTTATATATTTTCATACAAATTTACGTTATTATATGTGTATTTGTATAAATATTTTGATACAAATTTACTTTATTTCATGTATTTTGTATATATATTTCAATTCAAATTTAGTTATTTCGTGTGTATTTTGTATATATTTTCATACAAATTTAATTACTTCTGTGTATTTTTGTATATAGTTTTATATAAATTTACGTTATTTTATGTGTATTTTGTATATTTATATTCTTACAAATACACATTCTTTTATTGGTATTTTGTTTATTTATTTTGATACGAATTTACATTATTTTATGTGTATTTTGTATACATTTTTTTATACGTATTTACTTCATTTTATGTGTATTTTCTATATATATTTTTATAGAAATCTACGTTATTTTATGTGTATTCGTATATATATTTTGAAACAAATTTACATTGTTTTATATGTATTTTGCATATCTATTTCAATACAAATTTACCTTATTGTATGTGTTTTTTGTATATTTATTTTAATACAAATTTAATTTTTTGATGTGTATTTTGGTATATATATTTTTATAAATAAAAAATGCGTTATTTTATGGGTATTTTGCTTCTTTATTTTCATACAAATTTACATTATTTTATTAATATTCTGTGTATTTATTTTGATACGATTTTACATTATTCTATTTGTGTTTTGTACATATTTTTTTATACAAATTTACGTTATTTTAAGTGTATTTGTTTATGAATTTTCATTCAAATTTACATTATTTTATGTGTATTTTGTGTATGTATTTCAATACAAATTTACCTAATTTTATGTGTATTTTGTATATCTATTTATATACAAATACACATTCTTTTACTGAAATTTTGTGTATTTAGTTTGACGCGAATTTACATTATTTAATGTGTATTTTGTATATATATTTTTATACGTATTTACATCATTCCATGTGTATTTTGTATAGTTTTAAAGAAATTTATATTATTTAATGTGTATTTTGTATTTATATATTTATACAAATACACATTCTTTTATTGGTATTTTGTTTATTTATTTTGATACTAATTTACATTATTTTATGTGTATTTTGTATACATTTTTTATACGTATTTACTTAATTTTATGTGTATTTTGTATATATATTTTATAGAAATCTACCTTATTTCATGTGTATTCGTATATATATTTTGAAACAAATTTACATTGTTTATATGTATTTTGCATATCTATTTTTGTGTATTCTGTATTTATTTTTGTTATACATAGAATAATGTAAAATCGTATCAAAATAAGTACACAGAATATCAATAAAATAATTTAAATTTGTATGAAAATAAAGATGCAGAATACCCATAAGATAAAGCATTTTTTTTTTAAAAATACATATACAAAAATACACATAGAATAATTAAATTTGTATTAAAATTAATATACAAAATGCACACATACAATAAGGTAAATTTGTATTGAAAAAAACGCAAAATACAAATAAAACAGTGTAAATTTGCTTCAAAATATATATACGAATACACATAAAATAACAGAGATTTCTATAGAAATATATATATACAAAATACACATAAAATTATTTAAATACGTATAAAAAAAATATATATATATATATATATATATATATATATATATATATATATATATATATATATATATATATCTATATATATATATATATATATATATATATATATATATATATTATATATATATAAATACATATTAAGTAATGTAAATTCGTGACAAAATAAATAAACAAAATATCATGAAAAGAATGTGTATTTGTATGAAAATAAATAATAGATAATAAATTTGTATGTAATATATATGCAAGATACATTTAAATAATGTAAATATGTATAAAAAAATATATATACAAAAAACAAATAGAATAATGTAAAATCGTATCAAAATAAATACACCGAATATTAATAAAATAATGCAAATTTGTATGAAAATAAAGATGCAAAATTCCCATCAAATAGCGCATTTCTTATAAAAATATATATACCAAAATACACATAAAATATTTAAATTTGTATTGAAATAAATATACAAAATGCACATACAATAAGATAAACTTCTATTGAAAGAGATATGCAAAAATACATATAAAACAATGTAAATTTGTTTCAAAATATATATACGAATACACATAAAATAACGTAGATTTCTATAAAAATATGTATACAAAATACACATAAAATTAAGTAAATACGTATAAAAAAATGTAAACAAAATACACATAAAATAATGTAAATTCGAAACAAAATAAATAAACAAAATACCAATAAAAGAATATATATCTATTTATTTTAATACAGAATCTAATATTTTGTGTTTTTTCGTATATATATATTTTTTATAAAAAATGTGTTATTTTATGGGTATTTTGCATCTTAATTTTCATACAAATTTACATTATTTTATTAATATTTTCTGTATTTATTTTGATACGATTTTACATTATTTTATTTATGTTTTGTATATATATTTTATACATATTTACATTATATAATGTGTTTTTTTATATATATTTGATACATATTTACTTTATTTTAAGTTATTTTATGTGTATTTGTTTATATATTTTGACACAAATTTACAATAATTTATGGGTATTTTGTATATATATTTCAAAAGAAATTTACCTAGTTTTATATGTATTTTGAATATCTGTTTTCATACAAACTCAAATTAATTATATGTATTTTTGTATATATATCAATACAAATTTTAGTTATGTTATGTGTATTTTGTAAATCTATTTTCATTCAAATATATATTATTTTATTGGTATTTTGTTGATTTATATTGATACGAATTTACATTATTTTATATGTACTTTGTATATATATTTTTATACGCATTTACATTATTTAATATTTATTTTGAATATATAAGTTTATACAAATTCATGGTATTTTATGTATATTTGTATATATATTTTCATATGAATTTACATTATTTTATGTGTATTTTGAACATATATTTCATTACAAATTTACGTTATTTTATGTTTATTTTGTATGTGTATTTTGTATATATATATTTATACAAATACATATTCTTTTATTGGTATTTTGTTTATTTATTTTGTTTCGAGTTTACATTATTTTATGTGTATTTTGTTTACATTTTTTTATACGTATTTACTTAATTTTATGTGTATTTTGTATATATATATTTTTATAGAAATCTACGTTATTTTATGTGTATTCGTATATATATTTTGAAACAAATTTAGATTGTTTTATATGTATTTTTGCATATCTCTTTCAATACAAGTTTACCTTATTGTATGTGCATTTTGTATATTTATTTCAATACAAATTTAAATATTTTGTGTGAATACATGTACATACATAAAATAATGTAGATTTGTATGAAATGAAAACAAATACATTTTATATAAAATATATAAACAAAATACACATAGAATAATGTAAAATCATATTAAAATAAATACACAGAATATCAATAAAATAATGTAAATTTGTATGAAAATAAAGATGCAAAATACCCATAAGATAAAGCATATTTTTATAAAAATACATATACAAAAATACACATAGATTAATCAAATTTGTATTAAAATTAATATACAAAATTCACATACAATAAGGTAAATTTGTATTGAAAAAATATGCAAAATACACATAAAACAATGTAAATTTGTTTCAAAATATATAAACGAATACACATAAAATAACGCAGATTTCTATAGAAATATATATACAAAATACACTTGAAATAATGTAAATACGTATAAAAATATATATACAAAATACACATTAAATAATGTTAATTCGTGTCAAAATAAATAAACAAAATATCATGAAAAGAATGTGTATTTGTATGAAAATAGATATACACATAAAATAACCAAAATTTGTATAAAACTATAAACAAAAATACACAAAAATAATTTAAACTTGTATGAAAATAAATATACAAAAAACATATAAATTAGGTAAATTTGTATTGAAATACATATACAAAATACACATAAAATAATGTAAATTTAATGAAAATATATAAACATATAGACTTAAAATAACGTATATTTGTATCAAATATATATACAAAAAACACATTAAATAATGTAAATATGTATAAAAAAATATATACAAAACACAAATAAAATAATGTAAAATCGTATGAAAATAAATACAGAAAATATTAATAAAATAATGTATATTTGTATGAAAATTAAGATGCAAAATACCCATAAAATAACGCATTTTTTATAAAAATATATATACGAAAAAACATAAAATATTTGATTTTGTATTAAAATAAACAGATATACAAAATACACATAAAATAAGCTAAATTAAATGAAAAATATATACAAAATACACATAGAATAATGTAAAATCGTATCAAAATAAATACACAGAATATCAATAAAATAATGTATTTTTGTATGAAAATAAAGATGCAAAATACCCATAAAATAAAGCATATTTATTTAAAAATACATATACAAAAATACACATAGACTAATTAAATTTGTAGTAAAATTAATATACAAAATGCACGTACAATAAGGTAAATTTGTATTGAAAAAATATACAAAATGCACATTAAAGCGTAAATTTGTTTAAAAATCTATATACGAATACACATAAAATAACGTAGATTTCTATAGAAATATATATACAAAATACACATGAAATGATGTAAATACGTATAAAAATATATATATATACAAAATACACATTAAATAATTTAAATTCTCGTAAAAATAAATAAACAAAATATCAATAAAAGAATGTGTATTTGTATGAAAATAGATATACAAAATACTCATAAAATAACCTAAGTTTGTATAAATCTATGTACAAAAATACACAAAAATAATTTAAATTTGTATGAAAATAAATATACAAAATACACATAAAATTAGGTAAATTTGTATTGAAATACATATACAAAATACACATAAAATAATGGAAATTTGAATGAAAATATATAAACATATACACTTAAAATAACGTAAATTTGTATCAAATATATATACAAAAAACACATTAAATAATGTAAATATGTATAAAAAAATATATACAAAACACAAATAAAATAATGTAAAATCGTATGAAAATAAATACAGAAAATATTAATAAAATAATGTATATTTGTATGAAAATTAAGATGCAAAATACCCATAAAATAACGCATTTTTTATAAAAATATATATACGAAAAAACATAAAACATTTGATTTTGTATTAAAATAAATAGATATACAAAATACACATAAAATAAGCTAAATTAAATGAAAAATATATACAAAATACACATAGAATAATGTAAAATCGTATCAAAATAAATACACAGAATATCAATAAAATAATGTAATTTTGTATGAAAATAAAGATGCAAAATACCCATAAAATAAAGCATATTTATTTAAAAGTACATATACAAAAATACACATAGAATAATTAAATTTGTATTAAAATTAATATACAAAATGCACGTACAATAAGGTAAATTTGTATTGAAAAAATACACAAAATGCACATTAAAGCGTAAATTTGTTTAAAAATCTATATACGAATACACATAAAATAACGTAGATTTCTATAGAAATATATATACAAAATACACATGAAATGATGTAAATACGTATAAAAATATATATATATATATATATATATATATATATATATAGATATATATATATATATATATATATATATATATATATATATATATATATATATATATATATATATATAAAATACACATTATATAATTTAATTTCTCTCTAAAATATATAAACAAAATATCAATAAAAGAATGTATTTGTATGAAAATAGATATACAAAATACTCATAAAATAACCTAAGTTTGTATAAAACTATGTACAAAAATACACAAAAATAATTTAAATTTGGAAGAAAATAAATATACAAAATACACATAAAATTAGGTAAATTTGTATTCAAATACATATACAAAATACACATAAAATAATGGAAATTTGAATGAAAATATATAAACATATACACTTAAAATAACGTAAATTTGTATCAAATATATATAAAAAATACTAATTAAATAATGTAAATATATATAAAAAAATATATACAAAACACAAATAGAATAATGTAACATCGGGTCAAAATAAATACACAGAATATTAATTAAATAATGTAAATTTGTATTAAAATAAAGATGCAAAATAGCCATAAAATAACGCATTTTTTATAAAAATATATATACCAAAATACACATAAAATACTAAAATTTTTATTAAAATAAATATAAAAAATGCACATACTGTAAGGTAAATTTGTATTGAAATAGATATGCAAAATACATATAAAACAATGTAAATTTGTTTCAAAATATATATACGAATACACATAAAATAACGTTGATTTCTATAAAAATATATACAAAATACACATAAAAAATGTGTATCTTGCATATATATTTCATACAAATTTATTATCTATTATTTATTTTCATGCAAATACACATATACAAAATACACATAAAAAATGTGTATCTTGCATATATATTTCATACAAATTTATTATCTATTATTTATTTTCATGCAAATACACATTCTTTTCATGATATTTTGTTTATTTATTTTGACACGAATTTACCTAGATATGTATTTTGTATATATATTTTATACGTATTTACATAATTTCATATATATATTTCTATAGAAATCTACGTTATTTTATGTGTATTTATATATATTTTGAAACAAATTAGCTTTGTTTTATATGTATTTTTGAATATCTCTTTCAATACATATTTACCTTACTGTATATGTATTTTGTATATTTATTTCAATACAAATTTAAATATTTTATGTGTATTTTGGTATATATATTTTTATAAAAAATGCGCTATTTTATGGGAATTTTGCATCTTTCTTTTGATACAAATTTACATTATTTTATTGATATTCTGTGTATTTATATTGATAGGATTTTACATTATTCTATTTCTTTTTTGTATATATTTTTTTATACACATTTACAAGTATACCTTATTGTATGTGCATTTTGTATATTTATTTCAATACAAATTTAAATATTTTATGAGTATACATGTACATACATAAAATAATGTAGATTTGTATGAAATGAAAACAAATACATTTTATATAAAATATATATACAAAATACACATAGAATAATGTAAAATCATATTAAAATAAATTCACAGAATATCAATAAAATAATGTAAATTTGTATGAAAATAAAGATGCAAAATACCCATAAAATAAAGCATATTTTTATAAAAATACATATACAAAAATACACATAGATTAATCAAATTTCTATTAAAATTAATATACAAAATGCACATACAATAAAGTAAATTTGTATTGAAAAAATATGCAAAATACACATAAAACAATGTAAATTTGTTTCAAAATATATAAACGAATACACATAAAATAACGCAGATTTCTATAGAAATATATATACAAAATACACTTGAAATAATGTAAATACGTATAAAAATATATATACAAAATACACATTAAATAATGTTAATTCGTGTCAAAATAAATAAACAAAATATCATGAAAAGAATGTGTATTTGTATGAAAATAGATATACAAAATACACATAAAATAACCAAAATTTGTATAAAACTATTAACAAAAATACACAAAAATAATTTAAACTTGTATGAAAATAAATATACAAAAAACATATAAAATTAGGTAAATTTGTATTGAAATACATATACAAAATACACATAAAATAATGTAAATTTGAATGAAAATATATAAACATATAGACTTAAAATAACGTAAATTTGTATCAAATATATATACAAAAAACACATTAAATAATGTAAATATGTATAAAAAAAATATATACAAAACACAAATAAAATAATGTAAAATCGTATGAAAATAAATACAGAAAATATTAATAAAATGATGTATATTTGTATGAAAATTAAGATGCAAAATACCCATAAAATAACGCATTTTTTATAAAAATATATATACGAAAAAACATAAAATATTTGATTTTGTATTAAAATAGATATACAAAATACACATAAAATAAGCTAAATTAAATGAAAAATATATACAAAATACACATAGAATAATGTAAAATCGTATCAAAATAAATACACAGAATATCAATAAAATAATGTAATTTTGTATGAAAATAAAGATGCAAAATACCCATAAAATAAAGCATATTTATTTAAAAGTACATATACAAAAATACACATAGAATAATTAAATTTGTATTAAAATTAATATACAAAATGCACGTACAATAAGGTAAATTTGTATTGAAAAAATACACAAAATGCACATTAAAGCGTAAATTTGTTTAAAAATCTATATACGAATACACATAAAATAACGTAGATTTTTATAGAAATATATATACATGAAATTCTTTATCTACGTATAAATATATATATATATATATATATATATATATATATATATATATATATATATATATATATATATATCTATATATATATATATATATATATATATATATATATATATATTTATATATATATATATATATATATATATACAAAATACACATTAAATAATTTAAATTTTTGTAAAAATAAATAAACAAAATATCAATAAAAGAATGTGTATTTGTATGAAAATAGATATACAAAATACTCATAAAATAACCTAAGTTTGTATCAAACTATATACAAAAATACACAAAAATTATTTAAATTTATATGAAAATAAATATACAAAATACACATAAAATTAGGCAAATTTGTATTGAAATACATATACAAAATACACATAAAATAATGGAAATTTGAATGAAAATATACAAACATATACACTTAAAATAACGTAAATTTGTATCAAATATATATACAAAATACTAATTAAATAATGTAAATATGTATAAAAAAATATATACAAAACACAAATGGAAAAAGGTACAATCGGGTCAAAATAAATACACAGAATATTAATTAAATAATGTAAATTTGTATGAAAATAAAGATGCAAAATAGCCATAAAATAACGCATTTTTTATAAAAATATATATACCAAAAAACACATAAAATATTAAAATTTGTATGAAAATAAATATAAAAAATGCACATACTGTAAGGTAAATTTGTATTGAAATAGATATGCAAAATACATATAAAACAATGTAAATTTGTTTCAAAATATATATACGAATACACATAAAATAACGCTGATTTCTATAAAAATATATACAAAATACACATAAAAAATGTGTATCTTGCATATATATTTCATACAAATTTATTATCTATTATTTATTTTCATGCAAATACACATTCTTTTCATGATATTTTTTTTATTTATTTTGACACGAATTTACCTAGATATGTATTTTGTATATATATTTTTATACGTATTTACATAATTTCATGTGTATTTTGTATATATATTTCTATAGAAATCTACGTTATTTTATGTGTATTCGTATATATATTTTGAAACAAATTAGCTTTGTTTTATATGTATTTTTGAATATCTCTTTCAATACATATTTACCTTACTGTATATGCATTTTGTATATTTATTTCAATACAAATTTAAATATTTTATGTGTATTTTGGTATATATATTTTTATAAAAAATGCGCTATTTTATGGGAATATTGCATCTTTCTTTTCATACAAATTTACATTATTTTATTGATATTCTGTGTATTTATATAGATAGGATTTTACAATATTCTATTTCTTTTTTGTATATATTTTTTTACACACATTTACATTATGTAATGTGTATCTTGCATATATATTTTATACAAATTTACGTTATTTTAAGTGTATTTGTTTATATATTTTCATTCAAATTTACATTATTTTATGTGTATTTTGTATATGTATTTCAATACAAATTTACCTAATTTTATGTGTATTTTGTATATTTCTTTTCATACAAATTTTAAATATTTTTGTGTATTTTTGTATATAGTTTCATACAAATTAAGGTTATTTCATGTACGCATTTACATTATTTAATGTGTGTTTTGTATATATATTATTATGCATATTTACTTTATTTTATATGCATTTTTGTACATATATTTTTTTAGAAATTTGCGTTATTTTATGTGTATTTGTATATGTTTTCTCATACAAATTTACATTATTTTATTGCTATTTTGTTTATTTATTTTGATATGAATGAAAATAGATATACAAAATATACATAAAATAAACTAAATTTGTATTGAAATATATATACAAAATACATAAAATAATGTAAATTTGTTTCAAAATATTTTAACAGATGCGCATAAAATAACGTAAATTTGTTTTAAAATATACAAAATACACATTAAATAATGTAAATATGTATAAAAAAATATATACAAAACACAAATAGAATAATGTAAAATCGTATCAAAATAAATACACAGAATATTAATAAAACTATGTAAATTTGTATGAAAATAAAGATGCAAAATACCCATTAAATAACGCATTTTTTTATAAAAATATATATACCAAAATACACATGAAAAAATTAATTTGTATTAAAATAAATATACAAAATACACATACAATAAGGTAAATCTGTATTGAAATAGATATGCAAAATACATAAAAACAATGTAAATTTGTTTCAAAATATATATACGAATACACATAAAATAACGTAGATTTGTATAAAAATATATATACAAAATACACATAAAATGAAGTAAATACGTATAAGAAAATGTATACAAAATACACATAAAATAATGTAAATTCGTTTCGAAATAAATAAACAAAATACCAATAAAAGAATGTGTATTTGTATAAATATAAATATACAAAATACACATAAAATAACGTATATTTATATAAAACTATATACAAAAATACACAGAAGTTATTAAATTCGTATGAAAATAGATATACAAAATACAGATAAAATAAGCTAAATTTGATTTGAAATGTATATACAAAATACATAAAATAACGTAAATTTGTATCAAAATATTTATAAAAAGACATATAATAACGTAAATTTGTTTAAAAATATATAAACAAAATACACAATAAGTAATGGAAATACGTATAAAAAATATGTACAAAATACACATATAATCATGTAATTCATATCGAACTAAATAAACAAAATAACAATAAAATAATGTAAATTTGTATGAGAAAACATATACAAATACATATAAAATAACGCTAATTTCCATAAAAATATATGTCCAAAAATGAACGTAAAATAAAGTAACTTTTGATAAAAATATATATACAAAACACACATTAAATAATGTAAATGCGTACATAAAATAACCTAAATTTGTATAAAACTATATACAAAAATACACAAAAATAATTTAAATTTGTATGAAAAGAAATATACAAAATACACATAAAATTAGGTTAATTTGTATGAAATATATATAAAATACATATAAAATAATGTAAATTTGAAAGAAAATATATAAACAAATACACATATAATAACGTAAATTTGTATAAAATATATATTCAAAATACACATTAAATAATGTAAATATGTATAAAAAAATATATACAAAACACAAATAGTAAAATGTAAAATCGTATCAAAATATATACACAGAAAATTAATAAAATAATGTAAATTTGTATGAAAATTAAGATGCAAAATACCTATAAAATAACGCTTTTTTTTATAAAATTATTGATACCAAAATACACATAAAATATTTGAATTTGTATTAAAATAAATATACAAAATGCACATACAATAAGGTAAATTTGTATTGAAATAGATATGCAAAATACATATAAAATAATGTAAATTTGTTTCAAAATATATATACGAATACACATAAAATAACATAGATTTCTATAAAAATACATATACAAAATACACATAATATTAAGTAAATACGTATAAAAAAAATGTATTCAAAATACACATAAAATAATGTAAATTCGTATAAATGTAAATAAACAATATACCAATAAAAGAATGTGTATTTGTATAAATATAAATATAAAAAATGCACATAAAATAACGTAAATTTATATAAATCTATATACATAAAATAACGCAAATTTCTATAAAAATATATGTGCAAAAATGAACACAAAATAAATTTGCATAAAAATATATATACAAAACACACTTTAGATAATGTAAATGAGTATAAAAATATGTATACAAAATACCTATGAAATAATCTAAACTCGAATCGAATTAAATTAAGAAAATATCAATAAAATAATGTAATTTTGGATGAAAATATATATACAAAATACACATAAAATAACCTAAATACAAATACAAATATACACATTAAATAATTTAAAATTGAATGAAATAAATATACAATATAAACATAAAATAAGGTAAATTTGTAATGAAATATATGAAAAAATACACATAAAATAATATAAATTTGTATGAAAATATATATACAAATACACATTAAATAACATGAATTTGTATAAAATTTGTATCTAAATATATACTTATACACACAATAAAATAACGTAATTTTTTTATGAAAATGTATATACAAAATACACATAAAATAATTTAAATACGTAGAAAAATATATATACAAAAAACACATAAAATAATGTAAATTTGTATGAAAATATATAAACAAATACACATAAAATAATGTAAATTTGGATAAAATATATATACAAAATGAACATTAAATAATGTAAATATATATAAAAAAAATATACCAAATACACATGGAATAATGTTAAATCGTATCAAAATAAATAAAGAGAATATCAATAAAATAATGTAAATTTGTATGAAAATAAAGACGCAAAATATCCATATAATAACGCATATTTGCATAAAAATATATATACAAAAATACATATAAAATAGTTAAATTTGTATTAAAATAAATATACAAAATGCACGTACAATAAAGTAAATTGTTATTGAAATAGATATGCAAAATACACATCAATAATGTAAATTTGTATCAAAATATATATACGAATACTCATAAAATAGAGTAAATTTCTATAAAAATGTACATAGAAAATAGATATACAAAATACACATATAACTACTTAGATTTGTATTTAAATACATGTACAAAAAAACACATAAAATAATGTAGAATGAAAACAAATACATTTTATATAAAATATATATACAAAATACACATAGAATAATGTAAAATCATTTTAAAATATATACACAGAATATCAATAAAATAATGTAAATTTGTATGAAAATAAAGATGCAAAATACCCATAAAATAAAGCATATTTTTATAAAAATACATATACAAAAATTCACATAGATTAATCAAATTTCTATTAAAATTAATATACAAAATGCACATACAATAAGGTAAATTTGTATTGAAAAAATATGCAAAATACTCATAAAACAATGTAAATTTGTTTCAAAATATATAAACGAATACACATAAAATAACGCAGATTTCTATAGAAATATATATACAAAATACACTTGAAATAATGTAAATACGTATAAAAATATATATACAAAATACACATTAAATAATGTTAATTCGTGTCAAAATAAATAAACAAAATATCATGAAAAGAATGTGTATTTGTATGAAAATAGATATACAAAATACACATAAAATAACCAAAATATGTATCAAACTATTAACAAATATACACAAAAATAATTTAAACTTGTATGAAAATAAATATACAAAAAACATATAAAATTAGGTAAATTTGTATTGAAATACATATACAAAATACACATAAAATAATGTAAATTTGAATGAAAATATATAAACATATAGACTTAAAATAACGTAAATTTGTATCAAATATATATACAAAAAACACATTAAATAATGTAAATATGTATAAAAAAATATATACAAAACACAAATAAAATAATGTAAAATCGTATGAAAATAAATACAGAAAATATTAATAAAATAATGTATATTTGTATGAAAATTAAGATGCAAAATACCCATAAAATAACGCATTTTTTGTAAAAATATATATACGAAAAAACATAAAATATTTGATTTTGTATTAAAATAAATAGATATACAAAATACACATAAAATAAGCTAAATTAAATGAAAAATATATACAAAATACACATAGAATAATGTAAAATCGTATCAAAATAAATACACAGAATATCAATAAAATAATGTAATTTTGTATGAAAATAAAGATGCAAAATACCCATAAAATAAAGCATATTTATTTAAAAGTACATATACAAAAATACACATAGAATAATTAAATTTGTATTAAAATTAATATACAAAATGCACGTACAATAAGGTAAATTTGTATTGAAAAAATACACAAAATGCACATTAAAGCGTAAATTTGTTTAAAAATCTATATACGAATACACATAAAATAACGTAGATTTCTATAGAAATATATATACATGAAATGATGTAAATACGTATAAAAATATATATATACAAAATACACATTAAATAATTTAAATTCTCGTAAAAATAAATAAACAAAATATCAATAAAAGAATGTGTATTTGTATGAAAATAGATATACAAAATACTCATAAAATAACCGAAGTTTGTATCAAACTATATACAAAAATACACAAAAATTATTTAAATTTATATGAAAATAAATATACAAAATACACATAAAATTAGGCAAATTTGTATTGAAATACATATACAAAATACACATAAAATAATGGAAATTTGAATGAAAATATATAAACATATACACTTAAAATAACGTAAATTTGTATCAAATATATATACAAAATACTAATTAAATAATGTAAATATGTATAAAAAAATATATACAAAACACAAATGGAATAATGTAAAATCGGGTCAAAATAAATACACAGAATATTAATTAAATAATGTAAATTTGTATGAAAATAAAGATGCAAAATAGCCATAAAATAACGCCTTTTTTTTTTTTTAAATATATACCAAAATACACATAAAATATTAAAATTTGTATGAAAATAAATATAAAAAATGCACATACTGTAAGGTAAATTTGTATTGAAATAGATATGCAAAATACATATAAAACAATGTAAATTTGTTTCAAAATATATATACGAATACACATAAAATAACGCTGATTTCTATAAAAATATATACAAAATACACAAAAAAAATGTTTATCTTGCATATATATTTCATACAAATTTATTATCTATTATTTATTTTCATGCAAATACACATTCTTTTCATGATATTTTTTTATTTATTTTGACACGAATTTACCTAGATATGTATTTTGTATATATATTTTTATACGTATTTACATAATTTCATGTGTATTTTGTATATATATTTTTATAGAAATCTACGTTATTTTATGTGTATTCGTATATATATTTTGAAACAAATTAGCTTTGTTTTATATGTATTTTTGAATATCTCTTTCAATACATATTTACCTTACTGTATATGCATTTTGTATATTTATTTCAATACAAATTTAAATATTTTATGTGTATTTTGGTATATATATTTTTATAAAAAATGCGCTATTTTATGGGAATATTGCATCTTTCTTTTCATACAAATTTACATTATTTTATTGATATTCTGTGTATTTATATAGATAGGATTTTACAATATTCTATTTCTTTTTTGTATATATTTTTTTACACACATTTACATTATGTAATGTGTATCTTGCATATATATTTTATACAAATTTACGTTATTTTAAGTGTATTTGTTTATATATTTTCATTCAAATTTACATTATTTTATGTGTATTTTGTATATGTATTTTAATACAAATTTACCTAATTTTATGTGTATTTTGTATATTTCTTTTCATACAAATTTTAAATATTTTTGTGTATTTTTGTATATAGTTTTATACAAATTAAGGTTATTTCATGTACGCATTTACATTATTTAAAGTGTGTTTTGTATATATATTATTATGCAAATTTACTTTATTTTATGTGCATTTTTGTACATATATTTTTTTAGAAATTTGCGTTATTTTATGTGTATTTGTATATGTTTTCTCATACAAATTTACATTATTTTATTGCTATTTTGTTTATTTATTTTGATATGAATGAAAATAGATATACAAAATATACATAAAATAAACTAAATTTGTATTGAAATATATATACAAAATACATAAAATAATGTAAATTTGTATCAAAATATTTTAACAGATGCGCATAAAATAACGTAAATTTGTTTTAAAATATACAAAATACACATTAAATAATGTAAATATGTATAAAAAAATATATACAAAACACAAATAGAATAATGTAAAATCGTATCAAAATAAATACACAGAATATTAATAAAACTATGTAAATTTGTATGAAAATAAAGATGCAAAATACCCATTAAATAACGCATTTTTTTTATAAAAATATATATACCAAAATACACATACAATAAGGTAAATCTGTATTGAAATAGATATGCAAAATACATAAAAAACAATGTAAATTTGTTTAAAAATATATATACGAATACACATAAAATAACGTAGATTTGTATAAAAATATATATACAAAATACACATAAAATGAAGTAAATACGTATAAGAAAATGTATACAAAATACATATAAAATAATGTAAATTCGTTTCGAAATAAATAAACAAAATACCAATAAAAGAATGTGTATTTGTATAAATATAAATATACAAAATACACATAAAATAACGTAAATTTATATAAAACTATATACAAAAATACACAGAAGTAATTAAATTTGTATGAAAATATATACAAAATACACACAAAATAAGCTAAATTTGAATTAAAATATATATACAAAATACATGAAATAAAGTAAATTTGTATCAAAATATTTATACAAATACACATATAATAACGTAAATTTGTATGAAAATATATAAACAAAACACACATTAAATAATGTAAATACGTATAAAGAAATATGTACAAAATACACATATAATCATGTAATTCGTATCAAAATAAATAAACAAAATACCAATAAAATAATATAAATTTGTATGAGTAAACGTGTATGTTGCATATTTTTTCAATACAAATTTACCTTATTATATACGCATTTTGTTTATTAATTTTAATATATGTGTATTTGAATATATATTTTGACACAAATTTACATTATTTTATGTATTTTCTATATTTATTTCAATTCAAATATACATTTTTTTATAGGTATTTACTTCATTTTATGTGTATTTTGTATATATATTTTTATAGAAATCTACGTTATTTTATGTGTATTCGTATATATATTTTGAAACAAATTTACATTGTTTTATATGTATTTTGCATATCTATTTCAATACAAATTTAAATTATTGTATGTGTTTTTTGTATATTTATTTTAATAGAAATTTAATTTTTTGATGTGTATTTTGGTATATATATTTTTATAAATGCGTTATTTTATGGGTATTTTGCTTCTTTATTTTCATACAAATTTACATTATTTTATTAATATTCTGTGTATTTATTTTGATACGATTTTACATTATTCTATTTGTGTTTTGTACATATTTTTTTATACAAATTTACGTTATCTTAAGTGTATTTGTTTATGTATTTTCATTCAAATTTACATTATTTTATGTGTATTTTGTGTATGTATTTCAATACAAATTTACCTAATATTATGTGTATTTTGTATATTTATTTTCATACAAATTTAAAATATTTTTGTTTATTTTTGTATATAGTTTGATACAAATTTAGGTTATTTTATGTGTATTTTGTATATCTATTTTCATACAAATACACATTCTTTTATTGATATGTTGTTTATTTATTTTGACGCGAATTTTATGTGAATTTGTTTTCATTTCATACAAATTTACATTATTTTATGTGTATTTTGTACATGTATTTAAATACAAATTTAACTAATTATATGTGTATTTTGTATATCTATTTCATACAAATTGAAATTTATTTTTTTGTTTTTTTGTATATATTTTTATTCAAATTTTCGTAATCTTATAAAAATATATATACCAAAAAACACATAAAATATTTAAATTTGCATTGAAATAAATATACAAAATGCACATACAATGAGGCAAATTTGTATTGAAAGAGATATGCAAAAATACATATAAAACAATGTAAATTTGTTTCAAAATATATATACGAATACAAATAAAAAAACGTAGATTTCTATGAAAATATATATACAAAATACACATAAAATTAAGTAAATACGTATAAAAAATGTATACAAAATACACATAAAATAATGTAAATTCGAATTAAAATAAATAAACAAAATACCAATAAAAGAATGTGTATTTGGATAAATATAAATATAGAAAATACACATACAAAATAAACATAAAATAAGGTAGATTTGTAAAAAAATATATGTAGAAAATACACATAAAATAATGTAAATTTATATAAAAATATATATACAAATACACATAAAATACCATGAATTTGTATAAAAATATATATTCAAAATAAATATTAAATAATGTAAAAAATATATATACAAAGTACATATAAAATAATGTAAATTCGTATCAATATAAATCAACAAAACACCAATAAAATAATATATATTTGAATGAAAATAAATTTACAAAATACACATAACATAACTAAAATTTTTATTAAAATATATACAAAAATACATAGAAATAATTTGAGTTTGTATGAAAATAGATATACAAAATACACATAAAACTAGGTAAATTTCTTTTGAAATGTATATACAAAATACCCATAAAATATTGTAAATTTTGTCAAAATATATAAGCAAATACACATAAAATAACGTAAATTTGTATGAAAAATATATACAAAGTACACATAGAATAATGTCAATTCGTAGCAAAATGAATGAGCAGAATATCAATAAAATAATGTAAATTTGTATGAAAATAAAGATGCAAAATACCCAAAAAAATAAAGCATATGTTTATAAAAATACAGATACAAAAATACACATCGAATAATTAAATTTGTATTAAAATTAATGTACAAAATGCGTATATAATAAGGTAAATTTGTATTGAAAAAATATGCTACATACACGTTTACTCATACAAATTTATATTATTTTATTGGTATTTTGTTTATTTATTTTTATACGAATTACATGATTATATGTGTATTTTGTACATATTTTTTATACATATTTACATTATTTAATGTGTATTTTGTTTATATATTTTCATACAAATTTACGTTATTATATGTGTATTTGTTTAAATATTTTGATACAAATTTACTTTATTTCATGTATTTTGTATATATATTTCAATTCAAATTTAGCTTATTTTGTGTGTATTTTGTATATATTTTCATACAAATTTAATTACTTCTGTGTATTTTTGTATATAGTTTTATATAAATTTACAGTATTTTATGTGTATTTTGTATATTTATATTTATACAAATACACATTCTTTTATTGGTATTTTGTTTATTTATTTTGATACGAATTTACATTATTTTATGTGTATTTTGTATTCATTTTTTTATACGTATTTACTTCATTTTATGTGTGTTTTGTATATATATTTTTATAGAAATCTACGTTCTTTTATGTGTATTCGTATACATATTTTGAAACAAATTTACATTGCTTTATATGTATTTTGCATATCTATTTCAATACAAATGTACATATAAAACAATGTAAATTTGTTTCAAAATATATGTACGAATACACATAAAATAACGTAGATTTCTATAAAAATATATATACAAAATACACATAAAATTAAGTAAATACGTATAAAAAAATGTAAACAAAAAACACATAAAATAATGTTAATTCGAAACAAAATAAATAAACAAAATACCAATAAAAGAATGTGTATTTGTATAAATATAAATGTACAAAATACACATACAAAATAAACATAAAATAAGGTAAATTTGTAATGAAATATATGTACAAAATACACATAAAATAAAGTAAATTTATATGAAAATATATATACAAATACACATAAAATACCATGAATTTGTATATAATTATATACTCAAAATAAATATTAAATAATGTAAATGCGTATAAAAATATATATACAAAGTACATATAAAATAATGTAAATTCGTATCAATATAAATCAACAAAATACCAATAAAATAATATGTATTTGAATGAAAATAGATTTACAAAATACACATAACCTAACTAAAATTTGTATTGAAATATATACAAAAATACATACAAATAATTTGAGTTTGAATGAAAAAAGATAATCAAAATACACATAAAACTATGTAAATTTATTTTGAAATATATATACAAAATACCCATAAAATATTGTCATAATTTCATATGTATTTTTGTATATATATTTCTATAGAAATCTACTTTATTTTATGTGTATTCGTATGAATATTTATTTTTATACAAAATCAAATATTTTATGTGTATTTTGGTATCAATAATTTTATAAAAAATGCGTTATTTTATAGGTATTTTGCATCTTAATTTTCATACAAATTTACATTATTTTATTAATATTCTGTGTATATATTTTGATACGATTTTACATTATTCTATTTGTGTTTTGTATATATTTTTTTATACATATTTACATTATTTAATGTGTATTTTGTATATATATATTTCATACAAATTTACGTTATTATATGTGTATTTGTTTATATATTTTCTTTCAAATTTACATTATTTTATGTGTATTTTGTATATGTATTTCAATAGATATTAACCTAATTTTATGTGTATTTTGTATATTTCTTTTCATACAAATTTAAATTATTTTTGTGTATTTTTGTATATAGTTTTATACAAATTTAGGTTATTTTATGTACGCATTTACATTATTTAATGTGTGTTTTGTATATATATTTTTATCCAAAGTTAATTTATTTTACGATCATTTTTGGACATATATTTTTATAGAAATTAGCGTTATTTTATGTATTTGTATATGTTTACTCATACAAATTTACATTATTATATTGCTATTTTGTTTATTTAGTTTGATACGAATTACATGATTATATGTGTATTTTGGACATATTTTTTATACGTATTTACATTACTTAATGTGTATTTTGTTCATATATTTTTAAACAAATTTACGTTATTATATGTATTTTTATAAATATTTTGATACAAATTTACATTATTTTATGTATTTTGTATATACATTTCAATTCAAATTTAGCTTATTTTATCTGTATTTTGTATATCTATTTTCATACGAATTTAATTACTTCTGTGTATTTTTGTATATAGTTTTATACAAATTTACGTTATTTTATGTGTATTTTGTATATTTATATTTATACAAATACATATTCTTTTATTGGTATTTTGTTTATTTATTTTGATACGAATTTACATTATTTTATGTGTATTTTGTATACATTTTTTTTTATACGTATTTACTTCATTTTACGTGTATTTTGTATATATATTTCTATACAAATCTACGTTATTTTATGTGTATTCGTATATATATTTTGAAACAAATTTACATTGTTTTATATGTATTTTGCATATATATTTCAATACAGATTTACCTTATTGTATGTGTATTTTGTATATTTATTTTAATACAAATAAATTTTATTATGTGTATTTTTGTATATATATTTAAAAAAATGCGTTATTTTATGGGTATTTTGCTTCTTTATTTTCATACAAATTTACATTATTTTATTAATATTCTGTGTATTTATTTTGATACGATTTTACATTATTCTATTTGTGTTTTGTATATATTTTATTATACAAATTTACGTTATTTTAAGTGTATTTCTTTATGTATTTTCATTCATATATACATTATTTTATGTGTATTTTGTATAAGTATTTCAATACAAATTTACCTATTTTTATATGTTTTTTGTATATTTATTTTCATACAAGTTTAAATTATTTTTGTGTATTTTTGTATATAGTTTTATACAAATTTAGGTTATTTTATGTGTATTTTGTATATCTATTTTCATACAAATACACATTCTTTTCATGATATTTTGTTTATTTACTTTGACACGAATTAACATTATTTAATGTGTTTTTTGTATATATATTTTTATACGTATTTACATTATTTCAAGTGTATTTTGTATATATATTTTTTTAGAAATCTGCGTTATTTTATGTGTATTCGTATATATATTTTGAAACAAATTTACATTGTTTTATGTGTATTTTGCATATTTTTTCAATACAAATTTACCTTATTGTATGTACATTTTGTATATTAATTTTAATACAAATTTGATTAATCTATGTGTATTTTTGTATATGTATTTTTATAAAAATATGCTTTATTTTATGGGTATTTTGCATGTTTATTTTCTTACAAATTTACATTATTTTATTGATATTCTGCGTATTTATTTTGATATGTTTTTACATTATTCTATGTGTATTTTGTATATATATTTTATATAAAATGTATTTGTTTTCATTTCATACAAATCTACATTATTTTATGTGTTTTTTGTACATGTATTTAAATACAAATTTAACTAGTTATATGTGTATTTTGTATATCTATTTTGTATATATATTTTCATAGAAATTTACTCTATTTTATGAGTATTCGTATATATATTTTGATACAAATTTACATTATTAATGTGTTTTTTGCATATCTATTTCAATACAAATTTACTTTATTGTACGTGCATTTTGTATATTTATTTTAATACAAATTTAATTATTTTATATGTATTTTTGTATATATATTTTTATGCAAATATGCGTTATTATATGGATATTTTGCATCTTTATTTTCATTCAAATTTACATTATTTTATTGATATTCTCTTTATTTATTTTGATACGATTTAACATTATTCTATGTGTTTTTTGTATATATTTTTTTATACATATTTACATTATTTAATGTTCATTTTGTATATATATTTTATCCAAATTTACATTATTTTATGTGTATATGTTTATATATTTTCATACATATTTACATTATTTTATGTGTTTTTTGTATATATATTTTTCTACGTATTTAAATTATTTTATGTGTATTTTGTATATACATTTTCATAAAAAAATTACGTTATTTTATTTTGTGTATAAGTATATATTTTGATACAAATTTTATACAAATTCATGTTATTTAATGTGTATTTGTATATATATTTTCATACAAATTTATATTATTTTATGTGTATTTTTTCATATATTTCATTACAAATTTACCTTATTTTATGTTTATTTTGTATATTTATTTAATTCAATTTTAAATTATTTTATGTGTATATTTGTATTTGTATTTAGGTTATTTTATGTGTATTTTGTATATATATTTTCATCCAAATTACATTATTATATTGGTATTTTCTTAATTTAATTCGATACGAATTTAGATTATTTCATAGGTATTTTGTATACATATTTTTATACTCATTTACATTATCTAATGTGTGTTTTGTATATATATTTTTATGCAAATTTATTTTATGTTCATTTTTGTACATATATTTTTATAGAAATTTGCGTTATTTTATGTATATAGTTTTATATAAATTTACGTTATTTTATGTGCATTTTGTATATTTATATTTATACAAATACACATTCTTTTATTGCTATATTGTTTATTTATATTTATACGAATTTACATTATTTTATGTGTATTTTGTATACATTTTTTTATACGTATTTACTTAATTTATGTGTATTTTGTATATGTATTTTTATAGAAATCTACGTTATTTTATGAGTATTCGCACATATATTTTGAAACAAATTTACATTATTTTACATGTATTTTGCATATCTATTTCAATACAAATTTACCTAATTGTATGTGCATTTTGTATATTTATTTTGATACAAATTCAAAAATTTTATGTGTATTTTGGTATCAATAATTTTATAAAAAATGCGTTATTTTATAGGTATTTTGCATCTTAATTTTCATACAAATTTACATTATTTTATTAATATTCTGTGTATATATTTTGATACGATTTTACATTATTCTATTTGTGTTTTGTATATATTTTTTTATACATATTTACATTATTTAATGTGTATTTTGTATATATATTTCATCCAAATCTACGTTATTATATATGTATTTGTTTATATATTTTCTTTCAAATTTACATTATTTTATGTTTATTTTGTATATGTATTTCAATAGAAATTAACCTAATTTTATGTGTATTTTGTATATTTCTTTTCATACAAATTTAAATTATTTTTGTGTATTTTTGTATATAGTTTTATACAAATTTAGGATATTTTATGTACGCATTTACATTATTTAATGTGTGTTTTGTATATATATTTTTATCCAAAGTTAATTTATTTTACGTTCATTTTTGGACATATATTTTTATAGAAATTAGCGTTATTTTATATGTATTTGTATATGTTTTCTCATACAAATTTACATTATTTTATTGCTATTTTGTTTATTTAGTTTGATACGAATTACATGATTATATGTGTATTTTGTACATATTTTTTATACGTATTTACATTACTTAATGTGTATTTTGTTTATATATTTTTAAACAAATTTACGTTATTATATGTATTTTTATAAATATTTTGATACAAATTTACATTATTTTATGTATTTTGTATATACATTTCAATTCAAATTTAGCTTATTTTATCTGTATTTGGATATCTATTTTCAAACGAATTTAATTACTTCTGTGTATTTTTGTATATGGTTTTATACAAATTTACGTTATTTTATGTGTATTTTGTATATTTATATTTATACAAATACACATTCTTTTATTGGTATTTAGTTTATTTATTTTGATACGAATTTACATTATTTTATGAGTATTTTGTATACATTTTTTTATACGTATTTACTTCATTTGACGTGTATTTTGTATATATATTTTTATACAAATCTACGTTATTTTATGTGTATTCGTATATATATTTTGAAACAAATTTACATTGTTTTATATGTATTTTGCATATATATTTCAATACAGATGTTGTATGTGTATTTTGTATATTTATTTTAATACAAATAAATTTTTTTATGTGTATTTTTGTATATATATTTGAAAAAAATGCGTTATTTTATGGGTATTTTGCTTCTTTATTTTCATACAAATTTACATTATTTTATTAATATTCTGTGTATTTATTTTGATACGATTTTACATTATTCTATTTGTGTTTTGTATATATTTTTTTATACAAATTTACGTTATTTTAAGTGTATTTGTTTATGTATTTTCATTCAAATTTTCAGTATTTTATGTGTATTTTGTATATGTATTTCAATAAAAATTTACCTAATTTTATGTGTATTTTGTATATTTATTTTCATACAAATTTAAATTAGTTTTTTTGTATTTTTGTATATAGTTTTATACAAATTTATGTTATCTTATGTGTATTTTGTATATTTATTTTCATACAAATACACATTCTTTTATTGACATTTTGTTTATTTATTTTGACGTGAATTTACATTATTTAATGTGTATTTTGTATATATATTTTTATACATATTTACATCCTTTAATGTGTATTTTGTATATTTATAAAAAATGCGTTATTTTATGGGTATTTTGCATCTTTATTTTCATACAAATTTACATTATTTTATTTACATTCTGTGTATTTATTTTAATACGATTTTACATTATTCTATTTGTGTTTTGTATATATATTTTTTATACATATTAACATTATTTAATGAGTATTTTTTATATATATTTTATACAAATTTATGTTAATTTAAGTGTATTTATTTATATATTTTCATTCAAATTTACATTATTTTATGTGTATTTTGGATATGTATTTCTTAACAAATTTACCTAATTTTATGTGTATTTTGTATATTTATTTTCATACAAATTTAACTTATGTTTGTGTATTTTTATATATAGTTTTATACAAATTTACGTTATTTTATGTGTATTTTGTATATGTATTTTCATACAAATACACATTCTTTTATTGATATTTTAATTATTTATTTTGACATGAATTTACATTATTTAATGTGTATTTTGTATATATATTTTTATACGTATTTACAACATTTCATGTGTATTTTGTATATATTTTTCTATAGAAATCTACGCTATTTTATGTGTATTCGTATATATATTTTGAAACAAATCTACATTATTTTATGTGTATTTTGTATATATATTTCATTATAAATTTGCCTTATTTTAAGTTTATTTTTATATCTATTTTCATTCAAATTCAAATCATTTTATGTGTTTATATATTTTATATATTTATTTGTATTTACGTTATTTTATGTGTATTTTCTATATATATTTTCATTCAAAATTACATTATTTTATCGGTATTTTGTTCATTTATTTCGATACGAATTTAGATTAGTTCATGTGTATTTTCTATACATATACATATAGAGTAAATTTCTATGAAAATATATATTCAAAATACATATAAAATTATGTAAATAAGTATAAATATATATATATATATATATATATATATATATATATATATATATATATATATATATATATATATATATATATATATATATATATATATATATATATATATATATATATATATATATATATATATCAATTACACCTAAAAAAAATGAAAATTCGTATCAAAATAAATAAATAAAATTCCGATAAAAGAACGTATATTTGTCGGAAAATAAATATACAAAATACACATAAAATTACGAAAATTTGAATAAAAATATATACAAAAATACACAAAATTAATTTCAATTTGTATGAAAATAGATATACAAAATACACATATAATTAGTTAAATTTGTATTTAAATACATGTACAAAATTCACATAAAATAATGTAAATTTGTATGAAATGAAAACAATTTCACATAAAATAACGTACATTGGTATAAAATAGATATACAAAATATACATAGAATAATGTAAAATCGTATCAAAATAAATACACAGAATATCAATAAAATAATGTAATTTTGTATGAAAATAAAGATGCAAAATACCCATAAAATAAGGCATATTTTTATAAAAATACATATACAAAAATACACATAGAATAGCTAAATTTGTATTAAAATTAATATACAAAATGCACGTACAATAAGGTAAATTTGTATTGAAAAAATATGCAAAATGCACATAAAACAATGTATATTTGTTTCAAAATATATATACGAATACATATAAAATAACGTATATTTCTATAAAAATATATATACAAAATACACATGAAATGACGTAAATACGTATAAAAATATATATACACAATACACATTAAATTATGTAAATTCGCATCAAAATAAATAAACAAAATATCAATAAAAGAATGTGTATTTGTATGAAAATAGATATCCAAAATACACATAAAATATTGTAAATTTGAATAAAACTCTATACAAAAATACACAAAAAATAATTTAAATTTGTATAAAATATATATACAAAATACACATGAAATTAGGTAAATTTCTATTGAAATACATATACAAAATACACATAAAATAATATAAATTTGAATAAAAATATATAAACAAATACACTTAAAATAACGAAAATTTGTATGAAATATATATAGAAAATACACATTAAATAATGAAAAAATGTATAAAAAAATATATACAAAACTCAAATAGAATAATGTAAAATAGTATCAAAATAAATACACAAAATATTAATAAAATAATGTAAATTTGTATGAAAATAAAGATGCAAAATACCCATAAAACAATGCATTTTTTATGTAAATATATATACCAAAATGCTCATAAAATATTTAAATTTGTATTACAATAAATATACAAAATGCACATACAATAAGGTAAATTTGTATTGAAACAGATATGCAAAATACATATAAAATAATGTAAATTTGTATCAAAATAAATAAACTAAATGCCAATAAAAGAATGTGCACTTGTATAAATATAAATATACAAAATACACAGAAAATAACGTAAAATTGTTTAAAACTATATACAAAAATAAACAAAAATAATTAAATTTTTATGAAAATAGATATACAAAAGACACATAAAATAAGCTAAATTTGAATTGAAATAAATATAGAAAATACATAAAATAATGTAAATTTGTATCAAAATATATATTCAAATACACATATAATAACGTAAATTTGTATAAAAATATATAAACAAAATACACATTAAATAATGTAAATACGTATAAAAGATATGTACGTAATGTAAAAATTTATAAAATTAAAGATGCAAAATACACATAAAATATCTCATATTTAAAAAAAATATATACAAAAATACACATAAAATAATTAAATTTGTATTAAAATAAATATACAAAATACACATACAATAAGGTAGATTTTTATTGAAATAGATATGCACAAAACACATAAAATAATGAAAATTTTTATCAAAATATATACGAATACACACAATAAAATTACGTAAATTTTTATGAAAATATATATACAAAATACACATAAAATAATGTAAATACATAGAAAAATATATATAAAAAATGCACATAAAATAATATAAATTCGTATCAAAATAAATAAACAAAATTTCCTCTAAAAGAATGTATCTGTGTAGGAAAATATATATACAAAATACAAATAAAAAAAAATTGTATAAAAATAATAAAAAAATTCACAAAAATAATTTAAATTTGTTTGAAAATAGATATGCAAAATACAAATGAAATTAGGCAAATTTTATTGAAATACATATACAAAATACACAAAATAATGTAAATTTGTATGAAAATATATAAACAAATACACATAAGATAACGTAAATTTCCATAAAATATATGTACAAAATATACATTAAATAATGTAAATATGTCTAAAAATATGTATACAAAATACACAGAATAACGTAAAATCGTATCAAAATAAATAAACAGACAATTAATAAAATAATGTAAATTTGTATGAAAATAAAGATGCAAAATACCCATATAATAACGCATATTTGTTTAAAAATATATATACAAAAATACACATAAAATAATTAAATTTGCATCAAAATAAATATACAAAAGGCACATACAATAAAGAAAATTTGTATTGAAATAGATATGCGAAATACACATAAATAATGTAAATTTGTATCAAAATATATATACGAATACACATAAAATAGAGTAAATTTCTATATAGATAGATATATATATATATATATATATATATATATATATATATATATATATATATATATATATAAATATAGATATATATATATATATATATATATATATATATATATATATATATATATATATATATATATATATATATATATCAAATACACCTACAATAATGAAAATTCGTATCAAAATAAATAAACAAAATTCCGATAAAAGAACGTATATTTGTAGGAAAATAAATATACCAAATTCACATAAAATTACGAAAATTTGAATAAAAATATATACTAAAATACACAAAATTAATTTCAATTTGTATGAAAATAGATATACAAAATACACATATAATTAGTTAAATTTGTATTTAAATACATGTACAAAATACACATAAAATAATGTAAATTTGAAAATAAATTCACATAAAATTACGTTCATTTGTATGAAATATATATACAAAATATATTTAGAATAATGTAAAATCGTATCAAAATAAATACACAGAATATCAATAAAATAAGGTAAATTTGTATGAAAATAAAGATGCAAAATACCCATAAAATAAAGCATTTTTTTTTATGGAAATACATATACAAAAATACCCATAGAATAATTAAATTTGTATTAAAATTAATATACAAAATGCACGTACAATAAGGTGAATTTATATTGAAAAAATATGCAAAATGCACATAAAACAATGTATATTTGTTTCAAAATATATATACGAATACACATATATAACATATATTTCTATAGAAATATATATACAAAATACACATGAAATGACGTAAATACGTATAAAAATATATATACACAATACACATTAAATAATGTGAGATTGCGTCAAAATAAATAAACAAAATATCAATAAAAAATGTGTATTTGTATGAAAATAGATATACAAAATACACATAAAATATTTTAAATTTATATAAAACTCTTTTTATTAAAATATATATACCAAAATAATAAAATATTTAAATTTGTCTTACAATAAATATACAAAATGCACATACAATAAGGTAGATTTATATTGAAATAGATATGCTAAATACATATAAAACAATGTAAATTTGCTTCAAAATATATATACCAATACACATAAAATAACGTAGATTACTATAAAAATATATATACAAAATACACATTAAATGAAGTAAATACGTATAAGAAAATGTATACAAAGTACACATAAAATAATTAAATTTGTGTTAAAATAAATATACAAAATACACATACTGTGTATTTTGTATATCTTTTTTCATACAAATACACATTCTTTTCATGATATTTTGTTTATTTATTTTGACACGAATTAACATTATTTAATGTGTATTTTGTATATATATTTTTATACGTATTTACATTATTTCAAGTGTATTTTGTATATATATTTCTATAGAAATCTGCGTTATTTTATGTTTATTCGTATATATATTTTAAAACAAATTTACATTATTTTATGTGTATTTTGCATATTTTTTCAATACAAATTTACCTTATTGTATGTGCATTTTGTATATTAATTTTAATACAAATTTGATTAATCTATGTGTATTTTTGTATATGTATTTTTATAAAAATATGCTTTATTTTATGAGTATTTTGCATCTTTATTTTCATACAAATTTACATTATTTTATTGATATTCTGTGTATTTATTTTGATATGATTTTACATTATTCTATGTGTATTTTGTATATATATTTTATCTAAAATGTATTTGTTTTCATTTCATACAAATCTACATTATTTTATGTGTTTTTTGTACATGTATTTAAATACAAATTTAACTAGTTATATGTGTATTTTGTATATCTATTTTGTATGTATATTTTCATAGAAATTTACTCTATTTTATGAGTATTCGTATATATATTTTGATACAAATTTACATTATTGATGTGTATTTTGCATATCTATTTCAATACAAATTTACTTTATTTTACGTGCATTTTGTATATTTATTTTAATACAAATTTAACTATTTTATATGTATTTTTGTATATATATTTTTATGCAAATATGCGTTATTATATGGATATTTTGCATCTTTATTTTCATACAAATTTACTTTATTTTATTGATATTCTCTTTATTTATTTTGATACGATTTAACATTATTCTATGTGTATTTTGTATATTTTTTTTATATATATTTACATTATTTAATGTTCATTTTGTATATATATTTTATCCAAATTTACATTATTTTATGTGAATTTGTTTATATATTTTCATACAAATTTACATTATTTTATGTGTTTTTTTGTATATATATTTTTCTACGTATTTAAATTATTTTATGTGTATTTTGTATAAACATTTTCATAAAAAAATTACGTTATTTTATTGTGTGTATAAGTATATATTTTGATACAAATTTTATACAAATTCATGTTATTTAATGTGTATTTGTTTATATATTTTCATACAAATTTATATTATTTTATGTGTACTTTTTCATATATTTCATTACAAATTTACCTTATTTTATGTTTATTTTGCATATTTATTTCATTCAATTTTAAATTATTTTATGTGTATATTTGTATTTGTATTTAGGTTATTTTATGTGTATTTTGTATATATATTTTCATCCAAAATTACATTATTTTATTGATATTTTCTTAATTTAATTCGATACGAATTTAGATTATTTCATAGGTATTTTGTATACATATTTTTATACTGATTTACATTATCTAAAGTGTGTTTTGAATATATATTTTTATGCAAATTTATTTTATGTTCAATTTTGTACATATATTTTTATAGAAATTTGCGTTATTTTATGTATATAGTTTTATATAAATTTACGTTATTTTATGTGCATTTTGTATATTTATATTTATACAAATACACATTCTTTTATTGGTATATTGTTTATTTACATTTATACGAATTTACATTATTTTATGTGTATTTTGTATACATTTTTTTTATACGTATTTACTTAATATTATGTGTATTTTGTATATGTATTTTTATAGAAATCTACGTTATTTTATGTGTATTCGTATATATATTTTAAAACAAATTTACATTATTTTATATGTATTTTGCATATCTATTTCAATACAAATTTACCTTATTGTATGTGCATTTTGTATATTTATTTTAATACAAATTCAACTATTTTATGTGTATTTTGGTATCAATATTTTTATAAAAAATGAGTTATTTTATGGGTATTTTGCATCTTAATTTTCATACAAATTTACATTATTTTATTAATATTCTGTGTATATATTTTGATACGATTTTACATTATTCTATTTGTGTTTTGTATATATTTTTTTATACATATTTACATTATTTAATGTGTATTTTGATTATATATTTCATACAAATTTACGTTATTATATGTGTATTTGTTTATATATTTTCTTTCAAATTTACATTATTTTATATGTATTTTGTATATGTATTTCAATACAAATTAACCTAATTTTATGTGTATTTTGTATATTTCTTTTCATACAAATTTAAATTATTTTTTTGTATTTTTGTATATAGTTTTATACAAATTTAGGTTATTTTATGTACGGATTTACATTATTTAATGTGTGTTTTGTATATATATTTTTATCCAAAGTCACTTTACTTTATGTTCATTTTTGGACATATATTTTTATGGAAATTAGCGTTATTTTATATGTATTTGTATATGTTTTCTCATACAAATTTACATTATTTTATTGATATTTTGTTTATTTAGTTTGATTCGAATTACATGATTATATATGTATTTTGTTCATATTTTTTATACGTATTTACATTACTTAATGTGTATTTTGTTTATATATTTTTAAACAAATTTACGTTATTATATGTATTTTTATAAATATTTTGATACAAATTTACATTATTTTATGTATTTTCTATATACATTTCAATTCAAATTTAGCTTATTTTATCTGTATTTTGTATATCTATTTTCATACGAATTTAATAACTTCTGTGTATTTTTGTATATAGTTTTATAAAAATTTACGTTATTTTATGTGTATTTTGTATATTTATATTTATACAAAAACACATTCTTTTATTGGTATTTTGTTTATTTATTTTGATACTAATTTACATTATTTTATGTGTATTTTGTATACATTTTCTTATACGTATTTACTTCTTTTTATGTGTATTTTGTATATATTTTTATACAAATCTACGTTTCTACGTTATTTTATGTGTATTCGTATATATATTTTGAAACAAATTTACATTGTTTTATATGTATTTTGCATATCTATTTCAATACAGATTTACCTTATTGTATGTGTATTTTGTATATTTATTTTAATACAAATTAATTTTTTCATGTGTATTTTGGTATATATATTTTTTTGATACGATTTTACATTATTCTATTTGTGTTTTGTATATATTTTTTTATACATATTTACATTATTTAATGTGTATTTTGTATATTTTAAAACTATTTTACGTTATTTTAAGCGTATCTGTTAAAATATTTTGATACAAATTTACATTATTTTATGTATTTTGTATATATATTTTAATACAAATTTAGTTTATTTTATGTATATTTTGTATATCTATTTTCATTCCTATCAAAATAAATAAACAAAATAGCAATAAAATAATGTAAATTTGTATGAGATAACATATACAAATACACATAAAATAACGCAAATTTCTAAAAAAATTTATGTGCAAAAATGCCCATAAAATATAGTAAATTTGCATAAAAATATATATACAAAACACACATTAAATAATGTAAATGCGTACATAAAATAAACTAAATTTGTATAAAACTATATACAAAAATACACAAAAAATTTTAAAATTTGTATGAAAAGAAATATACAAAATACACGTAAAATTAGGTAAATTTATATTGAAATACATATACAAAATACACATAAAATAATGTAAATTTGAATGAAAATATATAAACAAATACACTTAAAATAACGTAAATTTGTATAAAAAATATATGCAGGATACACATTAAATAATGTAAATGTGTATAAAAAAAATATATACAAAAAAAGGAATAGAATAATGTAAAATCCTATCAATATAAATACACAGAATATTAATAAAATAGTGTAAATTTGTATGAAAAGAAAGATGCAAAATTCCCATAAAAAAACGCATTTTTTATAAAAATATATATTCCAAAATACACATAAAATATTTAAATTTGTATTGAAATAAATATACAAAATGCATATACAGTAAGGTAAATATGTATTGAAAGAGATATTCAAAAATACATATAAAACAAAGTTAATTTGTTTCAAAATATATACGAATACATAAAATAAGGAAGATTTCTATAGAAATATATATACAAAACACACATGAAATTATGTAAATACGTATAAAAATATATATACAAAATACATATCTAAGTAAATTCGTGTCAAAATAAAGAAACAAAATATCATGAAAAGAATGTGTATTTGCATGAAAATAAATAATAGATAATAAATTTGTATAAAATATATATGCAAGATACACTTTGAATAATGTAAATATGTAAAAAAAAAATATATACAAAATCAAATAGGATAATGTGAAATCGTAACAAAATAAATACACCGAATATTAATAAAATAATGTAAATTTGTATGAAAATAAAGATGCAAAATTCCCATCAAATTGCGCATTTCTTATAAAAATATATATACCAAAATACACATAAAATATTTAAATTTGTATTGAAATAAATATACAAAATGCACATACAATAAGGTAGACTTGTATTGAAAGAGATATGCAAAAATACATATAAAACAATGTAAATTTGTTTCAAAATATATATACGAATACACATAAAATAACGTAGATTTCTATAAAAATATATATACAAAATACACATAAAATTAAGTAAACACGTATAAATATAGATATACAAAATACACATAGAATAATGTAAAATTGTTTCAAAAAAAAATAAACAGAATATAAATAAAATAATGTAAAGTTGTATAAATATAAAATGCAAAATACATATAAAATAAAGCATATTTTTAATAAAATACATATACAAAATACACATAGCATAATTAAATTTGTATTAAAATATATACAAAATGCATATACAATAAGGTAAATTTGTATTGAAAATATATATGCAAAATACATAAAATGTAAATTTATAAAAATCTATATACGAATACATAAAATAATGTAAATATAAATACAAAACAATAATAATATATATATATATATATATATATATATATATATATATATATATATATATATATATATATATATATATATATATATATATATATATATATATATATATATATATATATATATATATATATATATATATATATATATATATATATATATATATATATATATATATATATATATATATATATATACACATAACATATAAAATTTGTATTAAAATATATACAAAATATATAGAAATAATTTGAGTTTGTATGAAAATAGATATACAAAATACACACTAGGTAAATTTTTTGAAGTATATACAAAATACATAAAATATTGTAAATTTGTGTCAAAATATATAAACAAATACACATTAAATAACGTAAATTTGTATGAAAATATATACAAAATACACATAGAATAATGTCAATTCGTATCAAAATGAATTAGAATATCAAAATAATGTAAATTTGTATGTGCATATGTTTATAAATATACAATACAAAAATACACATCGAATAATTAAATTTGTATTAAAAATATAAAATGCGTATATAATAAGGTAAATTTGTATTGAAAAATATGTATTTAATAAAAATTTATATGATTTTATTGGTATTTTGTTTTTTTATTTTCATACAAATTTAAATTATTTTATTGATATTCTGTACTTATTTTTTATACGTATTTACATTATTCTATGTATATTTTGTTTATATATATATACAAATTTACGTTATTATATTTAAATTTGTTTGAAAATAGATATGCAAAATATGTGTATTTTGTATATATATTTCAATTCAAATTTAGCTTATTTTGTGTGTATTTTGTATATATTTTCATACAAATTTAATAACTTCTGTGTATTTTTGTATATAGTTTTATATAAATTTACGTTATTTTATGTGTATTTTGTATATTTATATTTATACAAATACACATTGGTATTTTGTTTATTTATTTTGATACGAATTTACATTATTTTATGTGTATTTTGTATACATTTTTTTATACGTATTTACTTCATTTTATGTGTATTTTGTATATATATTTTTATAGAAATCTACGTTATTTTATGAGTATTCGTATATATATTTTGAAACAAATTTACATTGTTTTATATGTATTTTACATATCTATTTCAATACAGATTTACCTTATTGTATGTGTTTTTTGTATATTTATTTTAATACAAATTTAATTTTTTGATGTGTATTTTGGTATATATATTTTTAAAAATAAAAAAAATGCGTTATTTTTTGGGTATTTTGCTTCTTTATTTTCATACAAATTTACATTATTTTATTAATATTCTGTGTATTTATTTTGATACGATTTTACATTATTCTATTTGTGTTTTGTACATATTTTTTATACAAATTTACATTATTTTAAGTGTATTTGTTTAATTTTCATTCAAATTTACATTATTTTATGTGTATTTTGTGTATGTATTTCAATACAAATTTACCTAATTTTATGTGTATTTTGTATATCTATTTATATACAAATACACATTCTTTTACTGACATTTTGTTTATTTATTTTGACGCGAATTTACATTATTTAATGTGTATTTTGTATATATATTTTTATACGTATTTACATCATTCCATGTGTATTTTGTATAGTTTTAAAGAAATTTATATTATTTAATGTGTATTTTGTATTTATATATTTATACAAATACACATTCTTTTATTGGTATTTTGTTTATTTATTTTGATACTAATTTACATTATTTTATGTGTATTTGTATACATTTTTATACGTATTTATTTAATTTTATGTGTAGGAAAATATAGAAAATAATATAAAAAATAGCAAAATTTGTATATATATTTTATAGAAATCTACCTTATTTCATGTGTATTCGTATATATATTTTGAAAATACACAAATTTACATTGTTTATATGTATTTTGCATATCTATTTTTGTGTATTCTGTATTTATTTTTGTTATACATAGAATAATGTAAAATCGTATCAAAATAAGTACACAGAATATCAATAAAATAATTTAAATTTGTATGAAAATAAAGATGCAGAATATCCATAAGATAAAAGCATTTTTTATAAAAATACATATACAAAAATACACATAGAATAATTAAATTTGTATTAAAATTAATATACAAAATGCACACATACAATAAGGTAAATTTGTATTGAAATAAAACGCAAAATACAAATAAAACAGTGTAAATTTGCTTCAAAATATATATACGAATACACATAAAATAACAGAGATTTCTATAGAAATATATATATACAAAATACACATAAAATTATTTAAATACGTATAAAAAAATATATATATATATATATATATATATATATATATATATATATATATATATATATATATATATATATATATATATATATATATATATATATATATATATATATATATATAAAATACATATTAAGTAATGTAAATTCGTGACAAAATAAATAAACAAAATATCATTAAAAGAATGTGTCTTTGTATGAAAATAAATAATAGATAATAAATTTGTATGTAATATATATGCAAGATACATTTAAATAATGTAAATATGTATAAAAAAAATATATATACAAAAAACAAATAGAATAATGTAAAATCGTATCAAAATAAATACACCGAATATTAATAAAATAATGCAAATTTGTATGAAAATAAAGATGCAAAATTCCCATCAAATAGCACATTTCTTATAAAAATATATATACCAAAATACACATAAAATATTTAAATTTGTATTGAAATAAATATACAAAATGCACATACAATAAGATAAACTTCTATTGAAAGAGATATGCAAAAATACATATAAAACAATGTAAATTTGTTTCAAAATATATATACGAATACACATAAAATAACGTAGATTTCTATAAAAATATGTATACAAAATACACATAAAATTAAGTAAATACGTATAAAAAAATGTAAACAAAATACACATAAAATAATGTAAATTCGAAACAAAATAAATAAACAAAATACCAATAAAAGAATATATATCTATTTATTTTAATACAGAATCTAATATTTTGTGTTTTTTCGTATATATATATTTTTTATAAAAAATGTGTTATTTTATGGGTATTTTGCATCTTAATTTTCATACAAATTTACATTATTTTATTAATATTTTCTGTATTTATTTTGATACGATTTTACATTATTTTATTTATGTTTTGTATATATATTTTATACATATTTACATTATATAATGTGTTTTTTGTATATATATTTGATACATATTTACTTTATTTTAAGGTATTTTATGTGTATTTGTTTATATATTTTGACACAAATTTACAATAATTTATGGGTATTTTGAATATATATTTCAAAAGAAATTTACCTAGTTTTATATGTATTTTGAATATCTATTTTCATAAAAACTCAAATTATTTTTATGTATTCTTGTATATATTTCAATACAAATTTTAGTTATGTTATGTGTATTTTGTAAATCTATTTTCATTCAAATATATATTATTTTATTGGTATTTTGTTGATTTATATTGATACGAATTTACATTATTTTATATGTACTTTGTATATATATTTTTATACGCATTTACATTATTTAATATTTATTTTGAATATATAAGTTTATACAAATTCATGGTATTTTATGTATATTTGTATATATATTTTCATATGAATTTACATTATTTTATGTGTATTTTGAACATATATTTCATTACAAATTTACGTTATTTTATGTTTATTTTGTATGTGTATTTTGTATATATATATTTATACAAATACATATTCTTTTATTGGTATTTTGTTTATTTATTTTGTTTCGAGTTTACATTATTTTATGTGTATTTTGTTTACATTTTTTTATACGTATTTACTTAATTTTATGTGTATTTTGTATATATATATTTTTATAGAAATCTACGTTATTTTATGTGTATTCGTATATATATTTTGAAACAAATTTAGATTGTTTTATATGTATTTTTGCATATCTCTTTCAATACAAGTTTACCTTATTGTATGTGCATTTTGTATATTTATTTCAATACAAATTTAAATATTTTGTGTGAATACATGTACATACATAAAATAATGTAGATTTGTATGAAATGAAAACAAATACATTTTATATAAAATATATAAACAAAATACACATAGAATAATGTAAAATCATATTAAAATAAATACACAGAATATCAATAAAATAATGTAAATTTGTATGAAAATAAAGATGCAAAATACCCATAAGATAAAGCATATTTTTATAAAAATACATATACAAAAATACTCATAGATTAATCAAATTTGTATTAAAATTAATATACAAAATTCACATACAATAAGGTAAATTTGTATTGAAAAAATATGCAAAATACACATAAAACAATGTAAATTTGTTTCAAAATATATAAACGAATACACATAAAATAACGCAGATTTCTATAGAAATATATATACAAAATACACTTGAAATAATGTAAATACGTATAAAAATATATATACAAAATACACATTAAATAATGTTAATTCGTGTCAAAATAAATAAACAAAATATCATGAAAAGAATGTGTATTTGTATGAAAATAGATATACAAAATACACATAAAATAACCAAAATTTGTATAAAACTATAAACAAAAATACACAAAAATAATTTAAACTTGTATGAAAATAAATATACAAAAAACATATAAATTAGGTAAATTTGTATTGAAATACATATACAAAATACACATAAAATAATGTAAATTTGATGAAAATATATAAACATATAGACTTAAAATAACGTATATTTGTATCAAATATATACAAAAAACACATTAAATAATGTAAATATGTATAAAAAAATATATACAAAACACAAATAAAATAATGTAAAATCGTATGAAAATAAATACAGAAAATATTAATAAAATAATGTATATTTGTATGAAAATTAAGATGCAAAATACCCATAAAATAACGCATTTTTTATAAAAATATATATACGAAAAAACATAAAATATTTGATTTTGTATTAAAATAAACAGATATACAAAATACACATAAAATAAGCTAAATTAAATGAAAAATATATACAAAATACACATAGAATAATGTAAAATCGTATCAAAATAAATACACAGAATATCAATAAAATAATGTATTTTTGTATGAAAATAAAGATGCAAAATACCCATAAAATAAAGCATATTTATTTAAAAATACATATACAAAAATACACATAGACTAATTAAATTTGTAGTAAAATTGAAAAAATATACAAAATGCACATTAAAGCGTAAATTTGTTGAAAAATCTATATACGAATACACATAAAATAACGTAGATTTCTATAGAAATATATATACAAAATACACATGAAATGATGTAAATACGTATAAAAATATATATATATACAAAATACACATTAAATAATTTAAATTCTCGTAAAAATAAATAAACAAAATATCAATAAAAGAATGTGTATTTGTATGAAAATAGATATACAAAATACTCATAAAATAACCTAAGTTTGTATAAATCTATGTACAAAAATACACATAAATAATTTAAATTTGTATGAAAATAAATATACAAAATACACATAAAATTAGGTAAATTTGTATTGAAATACATATACAAAATACACATAAAATAATGGAAATTTGAATGAAAATATATAAACATATACACTTAAAATAACGTAAATTTGTATCAAATATATATACAAAAAACACATTAAATAATGTAAATATGTATAAAAAAATATATACAAAACACAAATAAAATAATGTAAAATCGTATGAAAATAAATACAGAAAATATTAATAAAATAATGTATATTTGTATGAAAATTAAGATGCAAAATACCCATAAAATAACGCATATTTTATAAAAATATATATACGAAAAACATAAAACATTTGATTTGTATTAAAATAAATAGATATACAAAATACACATAAAATAAGCTAAATTAAATGAAAAATATATACAAAATACACATAGAATAATGTAAAATCGTATCAAAATAAATACACAGAATATCAATAAAATAATGTAATTTTGTATGAAAATAAAGATGCAAAATACCCATAAAATAAAGCATATTTATTTAAAAGTACATATACAAAAATACACATAGAATAATTAAATTTGTATTAAAATTAATATACAAAATGCACGTACAATAAGGTAAATTTGTATTGAAAAAATACACAAAATGCACATTAAAGCGTAAATTTGTTTCAAAATCTATATACGAATACACATAAATAACGTAGATTTCAATAGAAATATATATACAAAATTCACATGAAATGATTTAAATAACTATACAAATATATATATATATATATATATATATATATATATATATATATATATATATATATATATATATATATATATATATATATATATATATATATATATATATATATATATATATATATATATATATATATATACAAAATACACATTAAATAATTTAAATTCTCGTAAAAATAAATAAACAAAATATCAATAAAAGAATGTGTATTTGTATGAAAATAGATATACAAAATACTCATAAAATAACCTAAGTTTGTATAAAACTATGTACAAAAATACACAAAAATAATTTAAATTTGGATGAAAATAAATATACAAAATACACATAAAATTAGGTAAATTTGTATTCAAATACATATACAAAATACACATAAAATAATGGAAATTTGAATGAAAATATATAAACATATACACTTAAAATAACGTAAATTTGTATCAAATATATATAAAAAATACTAATTAATTAATGTAAATATATATAAAAAAATATATACAAAACACAAATAGAATAATGTAACATCGGGTCAAAATAAATACACAGAATATTAATTAAATAATGTAAATTTGTATTAAAATAAAGATGCAAAATAGCCATAAAATAACGCATTTTTTATAAAAATATATATACCAAAATACACATAAAATATTAAAATTTTTATTAAAATAAATATAAAAAATGCACATACTGTAAGGTAAATTTGTATTGAAATAGATATGCAAAATACATATAAAACAATGTAAATTTGTTTCAAAATATATATACGAATACACATAAAATAACGTTGATTTCTATAAAAATATATACAAAATACACATAAAAAATGTGTATCTTGCATATATATTTCATACAAATTTATTATCTATTATTTATTTTCATGCAAATACACATATACAAAATACACATAAAAAATGTGTATCTTGCATATATATTTCATACAAATTTATTATCTATTATTTATTTTCATGCAAATACACATTCTTTTCATGATATTTTGTTTATTTATTTTGACACGAATTTACCTAGATATGTATTTTGTATATATTTTTATACGTATTTACATAATTTCATGTGTATTTTGTATATATATTTCTATAGAAATCTACGTTATTTTATGTGTATTAGTATATATATTTTGAAACAAATTAGCTTTGTTTTATATGTATTTTTGAATATCTCTTTCAATACATATTTACCTTACTGTATATGTATTTTGTATATTTATTTCAATACAAATTTAAATATTTTATGTGTATTTTGGTATATATATTTTTTAAAAAAATGCGCTATTTTATGGGAATTTTGCATCTTTCTTTTGATACAAATTTACATTATTTTATTGATATTCTGTGTATTTATATTGATAGGATTTTACATTATTCTATTTCTTTTTTGTATATATTTTTTTATACACATTTACAAGTATACCTTATTGTATGTGCATTTTGTATATTTATTTCAATACAAATTTAAATATTTTATGAGTATACATGTACATACATAAAATAATGTAGATTTGTATGAAATGAAAACAAATACATTTTATATAAAATATATATACAAAATAATAATATATAATAATTTAAAATCATATTAAAATAATTTAACAGAATATCAATAAAATAATGTAAATTTGTATGAAAATAAAGATGCAAAATACCCATAAAATAAAGCATATTTTTATAAAAATACATATACAAAAATACACATAGATTAATCAAATTTCTATTAAAATTAATATACAAAATGCACATACAATAAAGTAAATTTGTATTGAAAAAATATGCAAAATACACATAAAACAATGTAAATTTGTTTCAAAATATATAAACGAATACACATAAAATAACGCAGATTTCTATAGAAATATATATACAAAATACACTTGAAATAATGTAAATACGTATAAAAATATATATACAAAATACACATTAAATAATGTTAATTCGTGTCAAAATAAATAAACAAAATATCATGAAAAGAATGTGTATTTGTATGAAAATAGATATACAAAATACACATAAAATAACCAAAATTTGTATAAAACTATAAAAAAAATACACAAAAATAATTTAAACTTGTATGAAAATAAATATACAAAAAACATATAAAATTAGGTAAATTTGTATTGAAATACATATACAAAAATACATAAAATAATGTAAATTTGAATGAAAATATATAAACATATAGACTTAAAATAACGTAAATTTGTATCAAATATATATATACAAAAAACACATTAAATAATGTAAATATGTATAAAAAAATATATACAAAACACAAATAAAATAATGTAAAATCGTATGAAAATAAATACAGAAAATATTAATAAAATAATGTATATTTGTATGAAAATTAAGATGCAAAATACCCATAAAATAACGCATTTTTTATAAAAATATATATACGAAAAAACATAAAATATTTGATTTTGTATTAAAATAGATATACAAAACACATAAAATAAGCTAAATTAAATGAAAAAATATACAAAATACACATAGAATAATGTAAAATCGTATCAAAATAAATACACAGAATATCAATAAAATAATGTAATTTTGTATGAAAATAAAGATGCAAAATACCCATAAAATAAAGCATATTTATTTAAAAGTACATATACAAAATACATAGAATAATTAAATTTGTATTAAATTAATATACAAAATGCACGTACAATAAGGTAAATTTGTATTGAAAAATACAAAATGCACATTAAAGCGTAAATTTGTTTAAAAATCTATATACGAATACACATAAAATAACGTAGATTTTTATAGAAATATATATACATGAAATGATGTAAATACGTATAAAAATATATTTATATATATATATATATATATATATATATATATATATATATATATATATATATATATATATATATATATATATATATATATATATATATATATTTATATATATATATATATATATATATATATACAAAATACACATTAAATAATTTAAATTTTTGTAAAAATAAATAAACAAAATATCAATAAAAGAATGTGTATTTGTATGAAAATAGATATACAAAATACTCATAAAATAACCTAAGTTTGTATCAAACTATATACAAAAATACACAAAAATTATTTAAATTTATATGAAAATAAATATACAAAATACACATAAAATTAGGCAAAATGGAAATTTGAATGAAAATATACAAACATATACACTTAAAATAACGTAAATTTGTATCAAATATATATACAAAATACTAATTAAATAATGTAAATATGTATAAAAAAATATATACAAAACACAAATGGAAAAAGGTACAATCGGGTCAAAATAAATACACAGAATATTAATTAAATAATGTAAATTTGTATGAAAATAAAGATGCAAAATAGCCATAAAATAACGCATTTTTTATAAAAATATATATACCAAAAAACACATAAAATATTAAAATTTGTATGAAAATAAATATAAAAAATGCACATACTGTAAGGTAAATTTGTATTGAAATAGATATGCAAAATACATATAAAACATGTAAATTTGTTTCAAAATATATATACGAATACACATAAAATAACGCTGATTTCTATAAAAATATATACAAAATACACATAAAAATGTGTATCTTGCATATATATTTCATACAAATTTATTATCTATTATTTATTTTCATGCAAATACACATTCTTTTCATGATATTTTTTTTATTTATTTTGACATGAATTTACCTAGATATGTATTTGTATATATATTTATACGTATTTACATAATTTCATGTGTATTTTGTATATATATTTCATAGAAATCTACGTTATTTTATGTGTATTCGTATATATATTTTGAAACAAATTAGCTTTGTTTTATATGTATTTTGAATATCTCTTTCAATACATATTTACCTTACTGTATATGCATTTTGTATATTTATTTCAATACAAATTTAAATATTTATGTGTATTTTGGTATATATATTTTTAAAAAATGCGCTATTTTATGGGAATAATGCATCTTTCTTTCATACAAATTTACATTATTTTATTGATATTCTGTGTATTTATATAGATAGATTTTACAATATTCTATTTCTTTTTGTATATATTTTTACACACATTTACATTATGTAATGTGTATCTTGCATATATATTTTATAAAAATTTAAGTTATTTTAAGTGTATTTGTTTATATATTTTCATTCAAATTTACATTATTTTATGTGTATTTTGTATATGTATTTCAATACAAATTTACCTAATTTTATGTGTATTTTGTATATTTCTTTTCATAGAAATTTTAAATATTTTTGTGTATTTTTGTATATAGTTTTATACAAATTAAGGTTATTTCATGTACGCATTTACATTATTTAATGTGTTTTGTATATATTATTATGCATATTTACTTTATTTTATATGCATTTTGTACATATATTTTTTTAGAAATTTACGTTATTTTATGTGTATTTGTATGTTTTCTCATACAAATTTACATTATTTTATTGCTATTTTGTTTATTTATTTTGATACGAATGAAAATAGATATACAAAATATACATAAAATAAACTAAATTTGTATTGAAATATATATACAAAATACATAAAATAATGTAAATTTGTTTCAAAATATTTTAACAGATGCGCATAAAATAACGTAAATTTGTTTTAAAATATACAAAATACACATTGAATAATGTATATATGTAAAAAAATATATACAAAACACAAATAGAATAATGTAAAATCGTATCAAAATAAATACACAGAATATTAATAAAACTATGTAAATTTGTATGAAAATAAAGATGCAAAATACCCATTAAATAACGCATTTTTTTATAAAAATATATATACCAAAATACACATGAAAAAATTAATTTGTATTAAAATAAATATACAAAATACACATACAATAAGGTAGATCTGTATTGAAATAGATATAAAACAATGTAAATTTGTTTCAAAATATATATACGAATACACATAAAATAGCGTAGATTTGTATAAAAATATATATACAAAATACACATAAAATGAAGTAAATACGTATAAGAAAATGTATACAAAATACACATAAAATAATGTAAATTCGTTTCGAAATAAATAAACAAAATACCAATAAAAGAATGTGTATTTGTATAAATATAAATATACAAAATACACATAAAATAACGTATATTTATATAAAACTATATACAAAAATACACAAAAGTTTTTAAATTCGTATGAAAATAGATATACAAAATACAGATAAAATAAGCTAAATTTGATTTGAAATGTATATACAAAATATATAAAATAACGTAAATTTGTATCAAAATATTTATAAAAAGACATATAATAACGTAAATTTGTTTAAAAATATATAAACAAAATACACAATAAGTAATGGAAATACGTATAAAAAATATGTACAAAATACACATATAATCATGTAATTCGTATCGAACTAAATAAACAAAATATCAATAAAATAATGTAAATTTGTATGAGAAAACATACACAAATACATATAAAATAACGCTAATTTCCATAAAAATATATGTCCAAAAATGAACGTAAAATAAAGTAACTTTGGATAAAAATATATATACAAAACACACATTAAATAATGTAAATTCGTACATAAAGTAACCTAAATTTGTATAAAACTATATACAAAAATACACAAAAATAATTTACATTTGTATGAAAAGAAATATACAAAATACACATAAAATTAGGTTAATTTGTATTGAAATACATATACAAAATACATATAAAATAATGTAAATTTGAAAGAAAATATATAAACAAATACACATATAATAACGTAAATTTGTATAAAATATATATTCAAAATACACATTAAATAATGTAAATATGTATAAAAAAATATATACAAAACACAAATAGTAAAATGTAAAATCGTATCAAAATATATACACAGAATATTAATAAAATAATGTAAATTTGTATGAAAATTAAGATGCAAAATACCTATAAAATAACGCTTTTTTTTTATAAAATTATTGATACCAAAATACACATAAAATATTTGAATTTGTATTAAAATAAATATACAAAATGCACATACAATAAGGTAAATTTGTATTGAAATAGATATGCAAAATACATATAAAATAATGTAAATTTGTTTCAAAATATATATACGAATACACATAAAATAACATAGATTTCTATAAAAATACATATACAAAATACACATAATATTAAGTAAATACGTATAAAAAAAATGTATTCAAAATACACATAAAATAATGTAAATTCGTATAAATGTAAATAAACAATATACCAATAAAAGAATGTGTATTTGTATAAATATAAATATAAAAAATGCACATAAAATAACGTAAATTTATATAAATCTATATACATAAAATAACGCAAATTTCTATAAAAATATATGTGCAAAAATGAACACAAAATAAATTTGCATAAAAATATATATACAAAACACACTTTAGATAATGTAAATGAGTATAAAAATATGTATACAAAATACCTATGAAATAATCTAAATTCGAATCGAATTAAATTAAGAAAATATCAATAAAATAATGTAATTTTGGATGAAAATATATATACAAAATACACATAAAATAACCTAAATACAAATACAAATATACACATTAAATAATTTAAAATTGAATGAAATAAATATACAAAATAAACATAAAATAAGGTAAATTTGTAATGAAATATATGAAAAAATACACATAAAATAATATAAATTTGTATGAAAATATATATACAAATACACATTAAATAAATATGAATTTGTATAAAATTTGTATCTAAATATATACTTATACACACAATAAAAATAAATTTTTTTATGAAAATGTTATACAAAATACACATAAAATAATTTAAATACGTAGAAAAATATATATATAAAAAACACATAAAATAATGTAAATTTGTATGAAAATATATAAACAAATACACATAAAATAATGTAAATTTGGATAAAATATATATACAAAATGAACATTAAATAATGTAAATATATATAAAAAATATACCAAATAATAATACATGGAATAATGTTAAATCGTATCAAATAAATAAAGAGAATATCAATAAAATAATGTAAATTTGTATGAAAATAAAGACGCAAAAATATCCATATAATAACGCATATTTGCATAAAAAATAATATATATACAAAATACATATAAAATAGTTAAATTTGTATTAAAATAAATATACAAAATGCACAATAAAGTAAATTATTGAAATAGATATGCAAATACACATCAATAATGTAAATTTGTATCAAAATATATATACGAATACTCATAAAATAGAGTAAATTTCTATAAAATGTACATAGAAAATAGATACACAAAATACACATATAACTACTTAGATTTGTATTTAAATACATGTACAAAAAACACATAAAATAATGTAGATTTGTATGAAAACAAATACATTTTATATAAAATATATATACAAAATACACATAGAATAATGTAAAATCATTTTAAAATATATACACAGAATATCAATAAAATAATGTAAATTTGTATGAAAATAAAGATGCAAAATACCCATAAAATAAAGCATATTTTTATAAAATACATATACAAAAATTCACATAGATTAATCAAATTTCTATTAAAATTAATATACAAAATGCACATACAATAAGGTAAATTTGTATTGAAAAATATGCAAATACTATAAAACAAATGTAAATTTGTTTCAAAATATATAAACGAATACACATAAAATAACGCAGATTTTATAGAAATATATATACAAAATACACTTGAAATAATGTAAATACGTATAAAATATATATACAAAATATACATTAAATAATGTTAATTCGTGTCAAAATAAATAAACAAAATATCATGAAAAGTATGTGTATTTGTCTGAAAATAAATATACAAAATACACATAAAATAACCAAAATTTGTATAAAACTATAAACAAAAATACACAAAAATAATTAAACTTGTATGAAAATAAATATACAAAAAACATATAAAATTAGGTAAATTTGTATTGAAATACATATACAAAATACACATAAATAATGTAAATTTGAATGAAAATATATAAACATATAGACTTAAAATAACGTAAATTTGTATCAAATATATATACAAAAAAACATTAAATAATGTAAATATGTACAAAAAAATATATACAAAAACAAATAAAATAATGTAAAATCGTATCAAAATAAATACAGAAAATATTAATAAAATAATGTATATTTGTATGTAAAATTAAGATGCAAAATACCATAAAATAACGCATTTTTGTAAAAATATATATACGAAAAATATAAAATATTTGATTTTGTATTAAAATAAATAGATATACAAAATACACATAAAATAAGCTAAATTAAATGAAAAATATATATAAAATACATATAGAATAATGTAAAATCGTATCAAATAAATACACAGAATATCAATAAAATAATGTAATTTTGTATGAAAATAAAGATGCAAATACCCATAAAATAAAGTATATTTATTTAAAAGTACATATACAAAAAATACACATAGAATAATTAAATTTGTATTAAAATTAATATACAAAATGCACGTAAATAAGGTAAATTTGTATTGAAAAATACACAAATGCACATTAAAGCGTAAATTTGTTTAAAAATCTATATACGAATACACATAAAATAACGTAGATTTCTATAGAAATATATATACATGAAAATGATGTAAATACGTATAAAAATATATATATACAAAATACACATTAAATAATTTAAATTTCGTAAAAAATAAATAAACAAAATATCAATAAAAGAATGTATTTGTATGAAAATAGATATACAAAATACTCATAAAATAACTGAAGTTTGTATCAAACTATATACATAAATACACAAAATTATTTAAATTTATATGAAAATAAATATACAAATACACATAAAAATTACGTAAAATTTGTACCTTGAAATACATATACAAAATTACATAAAATAATGGGAAATTTGAATGAAAATATATAAACATATACACTTAAAATAACGTAAATTTGTATCAAAATATATATACAAAATACTAATTAAATAATGTAAATATGTAACATGCAAAAATGTAAAATACAAATGGGCAATGAAATATAAAATCGGGTCAAATAAATA